>NC_059263.1:7210000-7222500 GCF_017591435.1 Portunus trituberculatus | reverse complement strand
ATAGACGATCTCCTGCGCCAGCTTCCTGCAGTCAAGGCTTACGCCGACGACTGCACAATCTCCCTCTCCTACTGCCGCCAGGACAGCCAGCGCGCCGTGGCCAACATCAACCGCCAGCTGAAGGCAGCAGAAGAGTGGGGGAAGGTGTGGCAAGTCACCTTCGCGCCGGACAAGACACACGCCATGGTCATCTCACGATCCCCTGCCGCCTCTCAGGCCGTGGAAGGACAACTACAGTTTGAGGGCGAGCAGCTGCTCTCCAGGAACACATCAAGATCCTGGGAGTCACCATGGATCGTGAGCTGCGCTACGACACCCACATCACGTCTGTAGCCCGCCAGACCTCTCAGCGTGTGTCAGCCCTGCGCAGGATGGCTGGCAGTCTGCACTCGCGAGGCATCCTCACTCTCTACAGGGCACAAATCCGTCCCTGTATGGAGTACGGTGCCTTGACATGGATGTCCAGCGCCCATACCCACACCAGCCGGCTCGACGCGATACAGAGGCGCGCTCTTCGTCTATTGGGGGAAGACGAGGAGAGCGTGGCAAGTATCACGTCACTGGAGCACTGGAGGGACGTGGCAACCTTGACGGTGTGCCACAAAGCTCAAGTGCTACATACACCTCACCTCTCCCGCCTCAGCCTGCCGCCACACCCACCCGGGAGAAATACGAGGCAAGCAGCGGATGGGGACCAGCAGGTACTGGTGCCTCTCTCCGCTCCTCACAACACCAGCGAACATTCAGAGCCAGGGCAGCGCGCCTGTGGAATCAGTTCACGGTGGCCACGCCTGCTGAGGTAGCGGGACTATCAACTCAGCAGACAAAAGTGGCCGCCAATGTCTGGAGAAGCGCTCTCCTGCCCGGCTAGTGCTGTGAAGTGTAGTGCAGTGAGTGAGGTGTCAAACAATATACTAACGAGAAAAAGACGTTTAGAATAGTTCCTTGCCAACACAAGGAGCTTTATGTCTAAATCTCCTTATATATCTGATTTATTGTAAAATGTATAAGTATAAGATAATGTTTAAATAAAAAAAAAAAAAAAAGAGAGAGAGAGAGAGAGAGAGAGAGAGAGAGAGAGAGAGAGAGAGACAGACAGACAGACAGACAGACAGACAGACAGACAGATAGACAGACAGAGAGACAGAGAGACAGACAAACAGACAGACAGACAGCTACCTTCCTCCCGCTCACCCCCTCCTCATTCCCAGATCTCCTCCTACCCTCCCCCCCCGCTACTGCTCCCTGACCCCTATTTTGTCATTACGTGAACAAAACATGAAAATTATTAGGCCTACAGGGGTGGCGGCCTACCCTTATTATTTTTTTTCCCTTTTTTTTTCCTCTTTATCTATGTAGTGAAGGAAGCCAGGTGTCCAGCGAAGTGAAAGAAGGAAGGAAGGAAGGAAGGAAGAGGAAGAGGAAGAGAACAGGATGGGATGGATTGATTTAAGGATGAAAGGAGGAGAAAGAAAGATGGAGGAAGGAAGTAGAAGGACATGAAGGAAGGAAGAATGAGAAAGAAGGATAATGAAGAAAGAGGAAGGAAAAGAGGAGAAAGAAGGAATAAACTGTAGGAATGTGAGAAGGAATTGAAGGAAGGAAGATTAAATGGAGAGATGGAGGGAAGGAAGAGGGGAGAAGAGAGGAAGGAAGGAAGGAAGGAAGGAAGGAAGGAAGGAAGGAGGGAAGATTAGTAGACAAAAATGAGGTTAAAGATTACAACAACAACAACAACAACAACAACAACACATTGTCACCTCTCGTTCCCTTTCTTTCTTTCTTTTTTATCTTTCTTTCTTTCTTTCTTTCTTTCTCCCACATTCCAGGACCAATTAACCTTAAAAACAGGCCAACAGGTAAGAGAGAGAGAGAGAGAGAGAGAGAGAGAGAGAAGACTTTCCTCCACCCCACGCGGTCCTGGATACCACCTGGAGGTTACCTGGAGGCTGAGAGAGAGAGAGAGAGAGAGAGAGAGAGAGAGAGAGAATGTTCAACTGTACTTCTTTGTGAATCTCTCTCTCTCTCTCTCTCTCTCTCTCTCTCTCTCTCTCTCTCTCTCTCTCTCTCTCTCTCTCTCTCTCTCTCTCTCTCTCTCTCTCTCTCTCTCTCTCTCTCTCTCTCTCTCTCTCTGCAAACATGGTTCTTTTTCCTCTCCATCCCTAATCTCTTGTGCACGGAGGAGGAGGAGGAGGAGGAGGAGGAGGAGGAGGAGGAGGAGGAGGAGGAGGAGGAGGAGGAGGAGGAGGAGGAGGAGGAGGAGGAGAAATATTTTGCTGGTGTCACTTGCTATCTTAATTAAGACTTCAGTATTAAGTGGGGAGGGAGGATAAAAGGAAATAAAAAGAGGAAAAATGAAGGAAAAGATTAGATAAAACATAAATAACATCACTGTCTTCTTTTTTCCTTTCTTCTTTCTTCCATCTTTTCGTTTCTTTCGTCTTTTTTTTTTTCCTTTTTTCCTTCACGATTTTCTATTTATTTCCAATCTTCTAATCCTCTCCTTTGGTTTTTCTTTCTTATTTTTTCTTTTTATTTATTTTCTTGTTTCTTTTCATAATCTCTCTCTCTCTCTCTCTCTCTCTCTCTCTCTCTCTCTCTCTCTCTCTCTCTTATTTCTTCCTTCATACTCTTTTCTTATATTTTATACCCAATACTTTCACATTCTTTACTTATCTCCTCTTCTTCCTCTTCCTCCTCCTCCTCCTCCTCCTCCTCCTCACCTTCCTTCTCTCTTTACCTTCCGTCCATTCCCTCTCTCCTCCACATCCACTTCTCTGCACACTTCTTCCCTCCACTCTTGTTACCTCCTCCTCTTCCTCCTCCTCCTCCTCTTCCTCCTCCTCTTCCTCCTTCTCCTTCTGACCAGTCATGCGCGGTAATTCTCCCTGTTAATTAAAGGTTATCACAGGTAAAGTACACTCTTGTTTAACTACACCCCGAGTACACTTGCTTCCAGGCCCCCTCGGTACACCTTGACCCTCACCTGTACTCACCTGGGCCCCCACTGGTAACGGTGAGTCAGCTGGTTGAGTGTCCTGCCCACCTGGAAAGTAAAGGTGAGCTAATTAATGTTTTTACACGTGGATATACCTGTTTTGTTTACTTTTGTGTTGGTGGTTAGTTTGTTTATATTTTTGTGTGTGTGAGGATGAGTCAGTATGAGTAGGTTGTGTTTCTCAGGTGCACAGGTGAGTTAATTAAGGTTTTCACACGTGGATATACCTGTTTTGTTTACGTTTGTGTTGGTGGTTAGCTTGTTTGCACCTGGTCTTCTATTTTTTTTTCAATTTATGTAAGAATGAATAAGTTATAGTTCTCAGGTGTACAGGTGAGTTAATTAAGGTTTTCACACGTGGATATACCTGTTTTGTTTACGTTTGTGTTGGTGGTTAGTTTGTTTACACGTGATTTCCTTTGTTTTTTGTTTTCAATTTATGTAAGGATGTGTAAATTGTGAGTTAACCCTTTCAGGACGTGTTTTTCTTATCCATTCTGCTTGCCATTTGGTGATTTTATTCAGCCTCAGAAACTCATGTGTGGGATTAAAACACTGAAGACTCTGACCAATAATCTTCTGACCTCCATAGACCCTTTCTAGTGCAAATAAAATCGTCGAATCACACCCCAAAATCATGATAAAAATGCGTCTCAGTATTGAAAGGGTTAATAAAGTTTTTTACACGTTTTGTTTATGTTTATGTTGGTGATTATTTTGTTTACACCTGGTTTTCTTTGTTTTTTAGCTAATTATTTGTGTAAGGATGAATAGCTTGTGTTTCTCAGGTGTGTGGGTGAGTTAATTAATTTTGTACCTGGAAATACCTGTTTTGTTGATGTTTGTATTGGTGGTCAGTTTGTTTACACTTGATTGTCTTTGTTTTTATCTTAATTTTGTGTAAGAATCAGTAACTTGTATTTCTCAGGTGTACAGGTGAGTTAATCAAGGTTTTTATACGTGAAATACCTGTTTTGCTATGTTTGTGTTGGTGATTAGATTGTTTATACCTTTTATGTGTGTAAGGATGAGAAAATACGAGTAAATTGTGTTTCTCATGTGTGTAGGTGAATTAATTTTGCTTTATATACTTCTTACTTAGTGTTGCATGGATCATTTGTCTGTTTCCTCGTGTTTGTGTAAGTGCAGATGAGTAAAGGTGAGTAAGCTGTCTCTCCCATGCGTAACTGAGTAGGTGAGACTTTGTTGCCCAAAAATCTGCATTGTAAGTCAATTTAAGTTTTCAATATCTAAACAAAACCTGCCAGTTGGATATGACGTGGGAGTAGGCACGCTAATTAACCTGTCCAGCCCTGAGTAAACAATGAGTACAGGTGAGCAGAGAGGCTGGGAGGATGAGTAAACTTAAGAAACTATATAATTGAGTAAAATTTATCTGTTAGTTAGACATGACGTGGGTGTGGGTCGGTTAATGAGTAAACAATGAGTAAAGGTGAACAGAGAGGCTGGGGAGGGTGAGTAAACTTATAACACTCTATAGTATAAGTGAGTAAAATTAACCTGATAGTTGAATATGACGTGGGTGTAGGCCTGTTAATGAACATATCCACACCTGAGTAAACAATGAGTAAAGGTGAGCAGAGAGGCTGGGAAGGGTGAGTAAATTTAAGAAACTATAGTATAAGTGAGTAAAATTATGCTTCTACTCACATATAAAGTGGGTGCAGGTACTCTAATTAACCTGTCTAAACCTGAGCAAACACTGAGTACAGGTGAGTAAACTTAAAATCTCAACAGTATGAGTAAAATGAACGTAACACACCTGAGCACTACCTGTCAGCTGGACTTACGTGTGTGAAGGCACGCTAATTAACCTGTCCACACCTGCAACTTTTGTGTGGGTGTGTGCGGGTGAGTCAATGAAGCTTTCCTCACCTCCAGGTATGACTGCTTACCTGTGAATTAGATTTGTGTGAAGGCAGATGAGTAAATTAACCTGTACGTACCTGTGTGGGTCTGGTACTGCCTGTGTGTGTGTGTGTGTGTGTGTGTGTGTGTGTGTGTGTGTGTGTGTGTGTGTGTGTGTGTGTGTGTGTGTGTGTGTGTGTGTGTGTGTGTGTGTGTGTGTGTGTGTGTGTGTTACAGGTGAAGATGTGAGGCTTGCTTTACGAGACACCTGCCAGGTAAATGTTGTTTGTTCACCTGTGGTTACCTGGATTACTCGAGTTTATGTGTGAGAGGAGCTGGAGATACTTAACTTTACCTGTGGGCACCTGTACAGTAACTTGTCCTCAATTACAGGTAAAGACAGGTGGTGGTGGTGGTGGTGGTGGTGGTGGTGGTGGTTGTGATAGTGGTAGTAGGTTAAGTTAGCAGTCCTCACTTACTTTCTAATTAGCACAAGACCTTACCTGGGTTTTATCTTCGTTAATTTCATATCTTATTAAGCCTCGTTATATACCGTCATTAAATTTGGCCGCTATGAAACCACAAAAAAAAAAACATTCTTCATCATTTTCCTCTCATCTCTATCATCTGTTTATCCCAGCACATCAGTATTACCATCATTATCTTCTACAATAATACCAGTGGTGGATGAAAAGCCTTCCACAAACCTATCTTCTTCCTATCAACCTTCCAGACCTTCCACCTTACCTTCCTTTACCTTCCTTCCTTCCTTCCTTCCTTCCTCCACGTGAGTAACTAAAGGTATTTCATCTCAAATCCACAACATTTTTCCCTTCAAGTCAATATTTTTTCCCTTTGTTTATTTATTTATTTTTGAGAATGTATGATTTTTCAGTGAATATACTTGCCAATCAGTCTTTTTTTTTTTTTTAGTACACCTGATTTCTTATTTTGTATATCTCTATAATTATCAGTTTCTATTTTTCATTTTTTTTTTGTTTTCTACTTCCTTTTCATCAATTCTTAATTATTTTTTCTTCATTTCTTCCATTTTCAGTTCTTTTCTTCCCTCTTCCTTTTCTTTTTTTCTTTTTTTTCTTTCTTTGTACATTTGTTTTCCTTTCTTAATGAGCACACTTTTATTTTCAGAGTGAGATTTTGAGCACACTTATTTTCAAGAGTGAGATTTTGAGCACACTTTTATTTCAAGAGTGAGATTTTGAGCACACTTTTATTTTCAGAGTGAGATTCTGAGCACACTTTTATTTTCAGAGTGAGATTTTGAGCACACTTTTATTTTTAAGAGTGAGATTTTGAGCACACTTTTATTTTCAAGAGAGATTTTGAGCACACTTTTATTTTAAAAGTGAGATTTTGAGCACAGTTTTATTTTAAGAGTGAGATTTTGAGCACACTTTTATTTTCAAGAGTGAGATTTTGAGCACACTTTTATTTTCAGAGTGAGATTTTGAGCACACTTTTATTTCAAGAGTGAGATTTTGAGCACACTTTTTCAAGAGTGAGATTTTGAGCTCACTTTTATTTTCAAGAGTGAGATTTTGAGTACACTTTTATTTTCAGAGTGAGATTTTGAGCACACTTATTTTCAGAGTGAGATTTTGAGCACACTTTTATTTCAAGAGTGAGATTTTGAGCACACTTATTCTCAAGAGTGAGATTTTGAGCATGAGATTTTGAGCACACTTTTATTTTCAGAGTGAGATTTTGAGCACACTTTTATTTTGAGATTTTGAGCACACTTTTTTTAAGAGTGAGATTTTGAGTACAAGAGTGAGATTTTGAGCACACTTTTATTTTCAAGAGTGAGATTTTGAGCACACTTTTACTTTAAGAGTGAGATTTTGAGCACACTTTTATTTCAAGAGTGAGATTTTGAGTACACTTATTTTTAAGAGTGAGATTTTGAGCACACTTTTATTTCTAAGAATGAGATTTTGAGCACACTTTTACTTTAAGAGTGAGATTTTGAGCACACTTTTACTTTAAGAGCGAGATTTTGAGCACACTGAATTTGAAGATCGAGATTTTGAGTACACCTTTCTTAATTGGCACACCTTTCCTATTTGGAGTGAGTCACCTTTAGAGTGCACCTGGTCTTTTATGTAAGATGAGTAATGGGCCAAGGACAACAAAATGATTAAAAAAAAAAAAAAAGTCATACTGAGATGCTGGTCCGTAAACAAGAAGACCTTAGCTGGTATTGGATTAATCGTTTTTTTTTTTCCTTTTTTCGATTCTAAATTACGAGTGAAGAATGTATGTATGAAATTTGTGGTCAATAAACTACTACTACTACTACTACTACTACTACTACTACTGAGTGATTCCCCGTGTCCTCTCTTCCCGGTTCCCTTTGTGGTCTCATTTATACAATTGAGCAGCTGCAGCCTGCCCTCTAAAGACAACTTCTACTACTTCCTACACTACACTACAACACCTTACACTTTTACACTCTCTTCAAATCAAAATTTAATAATGGCTTTACCACGCCCTGCCTCGGAGTCCCCCTCTGGGGAGGGGACCATAAATGTCCCCAGGTCGGACTGCCCCTCTGCTGTCGACCTTGGGTGTCTTGACACTTCATCTAATACTTTCACTATCAATTTCTGCAACATTCGTGGCCTTCGTTCTAATTTTCAATCTGTGGAACACCACCTCTCCTCTACTAAACCTCATCTTCTCTTCCTAACCGAAACACAGTTGTCTGTGACTACTGACAGCAGCCCTTTTCTGTTCCCTCCTACTTGCTCTATCCTCATTTTCAATCCAAAGCTGGATGTTGCGCATACGTGCGTAACGACACCACTTGCTCTCGTGCCCACAATCTTGAATCTTCAGAATTTTCTACCATCTGGCTAAGACTTCAATGTCACTCTCTAACTAAATTCATCTGTGCTGTATACCTCTCACCTAATTCCTCTGACTATGTAAAATTCTTTGACTATTTGACTTCCAAGGTGGAGCACATCTTATCTCACTTTCCTTTTGCTGAGATCTCCATTTTAGGGATTTCAATGTTCACCACCAGCTTTGGCTTTCATCTTCTTTCACTGACCAACCTGGTGAACAAACCTTCAACTTTGCTATCCTTCATGACCTAGAGCAGCTAGTGAGTTCCCTACCCGTATTCCTGACCGCCTTGGAGACACGCCCAACATTCTTGATCTTTTCCTAACCTCCAACCCTTCTGCTTACTCTGTTAAACTTTCCTCTCCGTTGGGCTCCTCCGACCACAATCTAATTTCCGTTACCAGTTCTATCACTCCAGTGCAGCCTCAGGACCCGCCTAAGCGGAGGTGCTTCTGGCATTTTAACTCTGCTAAGTGGGAGGAACTAAGGCAGTACTATTCTGATTTCCCTTGGGATGATTATTGTTTTCATGTCAGAGATCCTTCTCTTTGTGCCGAGCGCATAACAGAGGTGATTATCTCTGGCATGGAGCTATACATTCCTCATACTTTCTCTAACCCTAAAGCTAAAAAGCCTTGGTTTAACTCTGCTTGTTCTCGTGCTGTCAATGATAGAGGCGGCTCACAAACGGTTCCGTAGCCATCCAACTGCTGAAACTCATGCCCTATATATTTCTGCCCGTAATCATGCCAAATCTATTCTCCAACTTACTAAAAACTCTTTCATCAATAGAAAATGTCAAAGTCTTTCCAATTCTAACTCCTCTCGAGATTTCTGGCATCTAGCCAATAATATCTCTAACAACTTTACTTCTTCGTCTTTCCCTCCTTTACTTCATCCAGATGGCTCTACAGCTGTCTCTTCTTTTCTAAAGCTGAACTCTTCGCTCAAACCTTTGCTACCAACTCAACTTTGGATGATTCTGGGCATATTCCTCCTACTCCTCCACCCTCTGACTACTTCATCCCTAAAATTAAAATTCTTTATAAAGACGTTTTCCTGGCCCTCTCTGGCCTTGATTCTCGGAAGGCTTACGGTCCGGATGGAGTCCCTCCTGTTGTTCTCAAAAACTGTGCTTCCGAACTCGCTCACTGCCTGGTCAAACTCTTTCATCTGTGTCTCTCTACTTCTATTTATCCTTCTTGCTGGAAGTTTGCTCACATTCAACCTGTCCCTAAAAAAGGTGACCACTCCAATCCTTCTAACTACCGCCCTATAGCTTTGATTTCCTGCCTTTCTAAAGCCTTTGAGTCTATCCTTAATAGGAAGATAATGAGGCATCTATCAGCTCACAACCTTCTCTCTGATTGCCAGTATGGTTTCCGTAAAGGCAGATCTACTGGTGATCTTCTTACTTTCCTAACTGAATCTTGGTCATCCTCTTTTAGGGACTTCGGTGAAACCTTTGCTGTCGGCCTTGACATATCGAAAGCCTTCGATAGAGTCTGGCACAAATCTTTAATTTCTAAACTACCCTCCTACGGATTCTATCCTTCTCTCTGTACCTTCATCTCCAGTTTCCTTTCCGATCGTTCTATTGCTGCTGTAGTAGACGGTCACTGTTCTTCCCTAAAACTATCAACAGTGGTGTTCCACAGGGTTCTGTCCTATCACCCACTCTCTTTCTATTATTCATCAATGATCTCCTAAATCTGACTCAATGCCCTATCCACTCCTATGCTGATGATACCACCTGCATTATTCAACAGCGTTCAACAGACGCCCAACCCAACAACAATTAAATGACTCAAGGCGAGATGCTATAGGACGCCTAACTTCTGATCTTTCACTTGTTTCTGATTGGGGCAGAGAAAACCTGGTTTTGTTCAATGCCTCAAAAACTCAATTTCTACAACTATCTACTCGACATAACCTTCCAGACAACTATCCTCTCTTCTTCAATAACACTCAACTTCCCTCTCCTCTACATTAAACACACTCGGTCTATCCTTCACTAAAAATCTAAACTGGAAATTTCACATCTCTACTCTTGCTAAATCAGCTTCCAAGAAGTTAGGTGTCCTATGGCGTCTTCGTCCATTTTCTCTCCCTCCCAGCTGCTTGCTCTGTACAAGGGCCTTATCCGCCCGTGTATGGAGTATGGCTCTCATGTCTGGGGGATCCACACACAGCTTTACTAAACAAGGTGGAATCTAAAGCTTTTCGTCTTATCAACTCTTCTCCTCTAACTGACTGTCTTGATTCTTTAAGTCACCGCCGCAATGTTGCATCTTTATCTGTCTTCTACCGCTGTTTTCATGCTGTCTGCTCTTCTGAACTTGCTAACTGCATGCCTTCCCCCTCCTGCGGCCTCGCTGCACAAGACTCTCTACTTCTTCTCATCCCTATTCTGTCCATCTTCCTAATGCAAGAGTTAACCAGTATCTTCACTCCTTCATTCCCTACACTGGTAAACTCTGGAACTCTCTACCTGTGTCTGTATTTCCACCTGCCTATGACTTAAACTCTTTCAAAAGAGGAGTGTCAAGACACCTCTTACGTTAACTGGACCCTCCTTTTAGATTTTTTTGTTTTTTCTCTACTTTCCTCTTAACAGGGCCTGGCAACCAGCGGGATTTTTTTTTTCACTTTGTTTTCCCTTGGCCAGTGCCCTTGTAATGTAAAAAAAAAAAAAAAAAAACTATTACTATGTTTAGCGAGGTGCATGTAGTTTTGCGTGAAGGAAGCGAGTTGACTTTAGAGGGCAGACTGTGGTGTTAGACTCAAAGAAAACGTTCAGTGAGGTCACAACTGACTTTAATGAGAAGTTCCAGTGCTATTAGACCTGAGTGGGACTAATTATCGTTTCGCCAGGTGTTTACTACCTCCTCTTTGTATTTGTACACCTTTCCTACTTCACCTGAGTCAATTTCTGGATACACCTGCTTCTTGTACACCTGTCAATTAATTAGTACTCACGCCTTTCTTAATTAGCACATCTTTCCTACTTCACCTTTTGAGGACACGTGTTTTTGTATACTTTTTATAAATTAGCACACCTTTACTGCCTTATCTTTAAAGTACACTTGCAGTAAGTTCTCTAGTGCACCTGATGTTAATGAGCGCGTCTCGCATTCCAAGGCCCGATAGGTGAGTGAAGGGTACTGCGGATACCTGAGTGGGCCGTGAAGGTGAACAAGGGTGAACAAACTAAGGTGTTCAGCAAGAATAAAAAAAAAAGAGAGAAAAAAAACAAGAGTACCGTTTTGATTCTTTTGATAGACATTTCCTTCTCTCTGGCTCGTATATTACCCCCCCCCCCTCCTTCCTCTCTCCCTCTCTCTCTCTCTCTCTCTCTTCTTCCTCTTCCTCTTCTTTATGAGTACAGGCGCTCACTCACTCACTCTCTCACTCACTCGCTCACTCATCCTCCTCCACAACCTTCCACAATCATCATCTTCCCACCATTTCTGCAGGAGGAGGAGGAGGAGGAGGAGGAGGAGGAGGAGGAGGAGGAGGAGGAGGAGGAGGAGGAGGAGCATAACACTCTCCCTCGCTCGAGAAGTCACGCCTCCTCACTGCATGCACGGATCTGAATTACTCATGCCACGACACACCTCACGAACTGAAGAGGAGGAGGAGGAGGAGGAGGAGGAGGAGGAGAAGAGGAAGAAGAAGAAGAAGAAGAAGAAGAAGAAGAAGAAGAAGAAGAAGATGATGATGATGATGATGATGATGAAGATGTGGTGGTGGTGGTGGTGGTGGTGATGTTGATAACGAGAAGAATAAAGAATGAATAATAAAATAGAAAAAATAAATAAAAATAAAGATAGAAAAGAACGAAAAACAAAAAGCAGAAACCGTAATAAGACACACGAAAATGAAAGAAAGAGAGAAGGAAAAAAGAAAGAAAGAAAAAAGAAAGAAAAAAAGAAAAACAAAACTGAAATAATAAAAAGTCTTTACGAATCATAAACACACACACACACACACACACACACACACACACTATGAGTAGATAATAGTAGTAGTAGTAGTAGTAGTAGTAGTAGTAGTAGTAGTAGTAGTAGTAGTATCAATATTATTAGTAGTAGCAGAAGTAGTAATACTAGTAGCAGCAGTAGCAATAGGAGTCACAATAGTAGTAATAGTAGTAGCAGCAGTAGCAATGGGAGTCACAATAGTAGTAATAGTAGTAATAGTAGCAGCAGTAATAACAGCAATACGAGGACCAGTAGCTGAACTAATAACACACTTGTCACCGAACGAGGCAAAAAAAAAAATATATATATGAAAGCAAAAAATCACATAAAAAATCATACCAAGAAAAAGAAAAAGAAAAAAGAAAAGAAAAATTAAAGGAACTACCCCCTAACCCCCCCCCAAAAAAAACTTACCCTTCCTTCCACCCTAAAATAAAAAATAAATAAAAACCCCACATTTCGAGACACAAAAACAAAACCAAAAAAACACGAAAAAAACAAAAACAGAACCACGAAATTAGACACAAGAACTTGAAAAATTTTGACACACACGAAGAACAAAAAAAAAAAAAAAAACACGAATTTAGACACAAGAACTGCGAGAAATAGAGGAAAAAATATGACAAATGAGAGAGACAACCACAAGGCACGTGACTCCCAGATGCTGCATAGAGAAGATAGGTGGAATTTGGACAGCAGGATGAGAAGATGAGGAGGTGGATCGCTCAGGAGGGAGACACGAGTGAAGGGGAAATGACTGGGTGGGGAAGGCGAGGTTG
>NC_059263.1:7182500-7187500 GCF_017591435.1 Portunus trituberculatus | reverse complement strand
TAGCGGAACAAATGCTTAGTTTTGACTATAAAATAAGATTAAACTAAATTTCTCAAGCAGGAAATAAATCATGGAAGAAAAAAAAAAGGAAAATATAAAAAATAAGAATTGCAAAAACAAAAAAGAAAATGGATTCTCTCTCTCTCTCTCTCTCTCTCTCTCTCTCTCTCTCTCTCTCTCTCTCTCTCTCTCTCTCTCTCTGCCACACACCTGCCTCGCGCGCCTTAATGAGAGGACCGTCTCTTACCTGGCCACGGGGACCCAATCAGACTGGCTTACCTGGCGCTGCGGGTAATGGCGGGGGGCTGTGGGCGAGGCGGGGAGGGACGGGGAGAGGGGGGAGGGGGAGGGCGAGGAAGATGGGAAGGTGAGAAAGATTGCAACCATATGTTTGAAAATTGTTTATCTTGCAACTAAGAGAACTTTCTGTTGCGTGGACAGGCAGACAGACAGACAGACACACAGACAGATGCACTTACACATACATACATACACATATATATACATACATACGTACATACACACATACACTCTCTCTCTCTCTCTCTCTCTCTCTCTCTCTCTCTCTATCTATCTATCTATCTATCTCTCCCCCTTTCTGTCTGTCTGTCTGTCTGTCTGTCTGTCTGTCTGTCTCTCTCTCTCTCTCTCTCTCTCTCTCTCTCTCTCTCTCTCTCTCTCTCTCTCTCTCTCTCTCTGTCTTGCAAATTTCCAGTACCTTTTTGCATAACTTACTGATGAACACACGCCTTATCGCTACCATCACACACACACACACACACACACACACACACACACACACACACACACACACAAGCCTCCCAGCCCACCCCTGCAGGTAAATCCGCGGCTGAGGTTCCAAGGGCGGCTGTTTGGGACACGCCCCACGCCAGGTAGCCTTTGAGGGCCTCCTGCCGCGCTCCTGCAGTTTGCACGCCCTTCCCCGATGGGTTTATGGGCGCCTTTTACCCATAAACACATCCCTATCATTGGTACTCCGCCCCTCTCCATCACGGGGGTATGGGAGCTGGAGGCTGTGTATGAGAAGGGGTGTATGGGAAGGGGTGTATGGGAAAGGGTGTATGGAAGGGAAGTGATGGTCTCTGAGTTGGCCTGTGGTGTTGTGTGTGGTGTGTGTGGTGTGTGTGGGGGGGAAGGAGGGGTGGTGTGTGGACAAAGAGGGAAAGGGTAGGAAGTGGTATGTATGGGAGATGGGGGTGGGGAGAGAGAGAGAGAGAGAGAGAGAGAGAGAGAGAGAGAGAGAGAGAGAGAGAGAGAGAGAGAGAGAGAGAGAGAGAGAGAGAGAGAGAGAGAGAGAGAATGGTTAGTTTTCTCAATAGTCATTCTTCCTTATATTACAAAACGTAATGTGTGTATAGATGGAAAGAAGAGAGAGAGAGAGAGAGAGAGAGAGAGAGAGAGAGAGAGAGAGAGAGAGAGAGAGAGAGAGAGAGAGAGAGAGAGAGAGAGAGAGAGTCCTTATATCAGAAAACAGACGAAATTATGAATGACTTAACAAAATAAACAAAGCTTCCTCCTACCTTATATCACCAACATTTCCACCATTGCGGTGTTTAAAGGGAATTCATAACACCACCATGAGTCAGAATAACAGCTCTATTAAAAGTACTCACCCCTTCAGTACCGTGACGCGTTTCCATATTCACTCTGATTACTATTTGGTGATTTTATACAGATTCAGAAACTCTTGTGGGAGATTAAAGTACTGAAGAAATTGGTCATTAATCTTCTGCCCTCCATAGATTCTTCCTAACGTCAATAAAATGGTTTAATCGTATACAAATCTCAAGGTAAAAATGTCCCAGTATTGAAGTGTTGAAATATTGAAGACTGTGGCCATTACTCTTCTGACCTCCATAGACCCTTCCTAATGTTAATAAAATGGTTTAATCGTACACAAATCCCAAGGTAAAAATGTGTCCCAGTACTGAAGGGATTAAAATATTGAAGACTGTGGCCATTACTCTTCTGACCTCCATAGACCCTTCCTAATGTTAATAAAATGGTTTAATCGTGCACAAATCTCAAGGTAAAAATGTGTCCCAGTACTGAAGGGATTAAAATATTGAAGACTGTGGCCATTACTCTTCTGACCTCCATAGACAATTCCTAATGTCAATAAAATGGTTTAATCGTACACAAATCTGAAGGTAAAAATGTGTCCTAGTACTGAAGGGATTAAAATATTGAAGACTGTGGCCATTAATCTTCTGATCTCCATAGACACTTCCTAATGTGAATAAAATGGTTTAATCGTACACAAATCTCAAGGTAAAAATGTGTCCCAGTAGTGAAGGGGTTAATTGCTTCTAGGCAGTTGTTAGTCTTTTGGGTTATTGAAGGCACCCGTCTCTGATTGGTGGTTAAAAGGTGGTTAATTGGTCGTTATGTAGTTAGAGAGGTGATTCAGGTGGGTATGCACGATAGAGGAAAAAGATGAGTAAAAATAATGTATCAGGTAATGTTGTGCACTAATGGCATTGAATGTGAAAACTTTACCTGTGTATGCCTGAGATTAATTATCAACATTCATGCCAACAACTTTTGGTCACAGAGAAAGAAAATAAAAGAGGGATTAAAAAGAAGAAAACAATACAAGAACAAGTACAGGAACACGAGAAGATTAAGCAAGAGAGAGAAAAAAGAGAGAAAAGAAAATGAAAGAAAATAAGAAGTGTGTGGGGGGAGATAAGAACAACGGGCAAGATAAGAATCACACACAGAATAAAAAAAAAATAATAAAATAGAACTGGAAGCAAAAAAAGAAAAAGAAAAAAAGAATTAAAGAAAAAATAAAACTGAACGCCACTCAAACAACCGAAGCGTGACGAATTAAAAAGAAAAAAAAACTAAAAAAAAAAGAAAAAAAAATAACCTACAAAATAAAATAAAAAATATAACCAGAAACTTAAACCAGACAACCACCACCACCACCACCACCACCACCACCACCACCACCACCACCTCATTACCTGTTGCTCACACCTGGAGGGCAAGGCAGGCAGGTAAGGAGAAAGGTGACAGGTGGGCCGGTAACACCTTTCTGGCGGCTGCGTCACCGTAACACTTCCTGGAGCAACAGATACGTGACGCAAACAGGAGGAGGAGGAGGAGGAGGAGGAGGAGGAGGAGGAGGAAAAAAACAACATAAGGAAAGGGAACAGTAGCGTTTCCTCATTTGTGGTTAATGGAGGAGGAAGACGAGGAGGAGGAGGAGGAGGAGGAGGAGGAGGAGGAGGTGATAAGTGTATAAAAAAAGGGCTTGATCAATCAGCCATATGGTGTGTGTGTGTGTGTGTGTGTGTGTGTGTGTGTGTGTGTGTGTGTGTGTGTGTGTGTGTGTGTGTGTGTGTGTGTGTGTGTGTGTGGACAAAGAAATACTAAACATGTGACAGGAAAGACTAGATGTAAAGAGAAAGAAGAAGAAGAAGAAGAAGAAGAAGAAGAAGAAGAAGAAGAAAAAGAAGAAGTAGAAGAAGAAGAAGAAAAAAAAAAGGAGGAGGAGGAGGAGGAGGAAAGAAGAAGATGAAGAAAAACAAGAAGAAGGAAGAGGAAGAGGAAAGAAGAAGAAGAAGGAAGAGGAAGAGGAAGAAGAAGAAGAAGAAGAAGAAGAAGAAGAAGAAGAAGAAGAAGAAGAAGAAAAGAAGAAGAAGAAGAAAGAAAGAAAGAAAGAAAGAAGGAATAGAGAGATAAGAAGGAAAATCAAGTGAAAGATGAGAAAGGAAAATAAAGAAAAGTAAATAAAAGAAAGAAAAAACAATTAATCAGGTTGAAGTGAAGAGAATGTAATAAAAATAAAGAAAACAAAAGGGTAGAGAGAGAGAGAGAGAGAGAGAGAGAGAGAGAGAGAGAGAGAGAGAGAGAGAGAGAGAGAGAGAGAGAGAGAGAGAGAGAGAGAGAGAGAGAGAGAGAGAGAGAGAAAGCAGAAAAAATGACAAAAATAAATAAAACAACACGAACACCAAAACAAACACAAACCAAAACAAAACAAGAAAAAAATAATAAAAAAAAACACAGAAAATGAAAAAAACAAAGAAAAACAACATAAATATAAAAAAATATCAAGAAAAGCAGAAACGAAAACGAAAAAAAGAAAAGAAAAAAATAGAAAACAATAACAAAACGAAGGAATTAAAAAAAAAAAAAACAGGTTTGAAAAAATACCTGGCGAGGAGGAGGAGGAGGAGGAGGAGGAGGAGGAGGAGGAGGAAGAGGAAGAGGAAGGGAGAAGAAGGGAGAGGGGAAGACTAAGGGTGAAGGGTAAGGGGTGAGGGGGAGGGGAATTAACCCTTTACCTGCTAACGAGACAGGTGGGATAACCCTTTGGTCCCCTCATCATTTCCTCTTCAGTAAGGTGAGGTAAAGGAATGGGAGAGGGGAGGGAGGAGGAGGAGGAGGAGGTGAGATGGATGGAAGGGAGAGAGAGAGAGAGAGAGAGAGAGAGAGAGGGGAGAAGAGGACAAAGCAACTTGCAACGTAACCTTATTCCTCCTCCCCTCTCCCCTCTCCCCTCTCTCCCCTCACCCCTCAATCGTGTGAACAGCAAACCCCTTTCTCCTTCTTCCCCCTTCCCTTCTCCCCTCCCCCTCCCATCCCATCCCACTTCCCCCTTCCGAAATCTGATCCCTCACCCCTGCTAACACCCCCAACCCCTCCGGCCCTCCCACTAACCAGGTGTATTATTGGGGGCAGAGGGTCACATTAAGACTAACAGGTCAAAATCCCCCTCTCCCCCTCTCCCCTCTCCCTTCTCCCCCTCTCCCCTCTCTCTTCCCCTCCTCTCCCATCCTCCTATGTCCGCTACTTTTTGGTGTGTGTGTGTGTGTGTGTGTGTTTAGAAAGGTTAACATGAAGACAAGTGTAGTTTTTTTCGTATGATGATGATGATGATGATGATGATGATGATGATGATGATGACGGAAACTTCAGGACACAAAAAAAAAAGATGAAGGAGAAGAAAACCACACTCTTATTTTTTT
>NC_059263.1:7167500-7177500 GCF_017591435.1 Portunus trituberculatus | reverse complement strand
GCAGCAGCAGCAGCAAGAGGTATTAGTATTAATAGTAGTAGTAGTAGTAGTAGTAGTAGTAATAGTAGTGGTGGTGGTGGAGGTAGTATAAGACAAAAGGTGGGGAGGATCACGCGGTTGCAAGATATGGAGGAGGAGGAGGAGGAGGAGGAGGAGGAGGAGACCCCGAACAGCCGACTTACTGGCGCCACTGTTACCCCCCACGCCCTCTCCCCTGACCCCTGCACGCCGGCTGGCTGGGTGGCGAGAAGGACAGGTGGACGGGCCGGCGTGTGGAGGTGGAGAGAGGGAGAGAGGGAGAGGGAGAGTGGATGAAATAGTGTGCATTCTTACCATCTCATTCAATCACTAGAGAGTTCCAATGTTTGTCTTTTATGTTCACCTCTCCTTCTCTCTCTCCTCTCTCTCTCTCTCTCTCTCTCTCTCTTTCTCTCACAGGTAAGGTCCAGCCCGCGTCTCACCTGGGCGGAAAAGGTGAGAGCACATACCCTTTTAATTGGACCAGGTGTTGCGCGCTAACATACTCACCTCCTCCTCCTCCTCCTCCTCCTCAGCCTCCGACTTCTCTGCTTCCTCCACGTAATCCACCCACCCACCCAGTCTCCTCCTCCTCCTCCTTCTCCTACTCCTCCTCCTTCTCCCTCATCTCTCGCCCAAGACCACCCCCACTCAACATCTCTCTCTCTCTCTCTCTCTCTCTTGCTTAGTGAGTGATGTATTAATATTAATTTCAGGTGTGTGTGTGTGTGTGTGTGTGTGTGTGTGTGTGTGTGTGTGAGAGAGAGAGAGAGAGAGAGAGAGAGAGAGAGAGTATACAAGGGGAGAGGTGTATCTAAACAACGCCAAAGGTTACACCCACACGACACACCCTCTCTCTCTCTCTCTCTCTCTCTCTCTCTCTCTCTCTCTCTCTCTCTCTCTCTCTCTCTACACCATTCCTTCCTTTTATTATCTTTCCTATCCACTATTTTGCTCTCATGTTTTCCCTATTTTCCCTTCTTCCTCTTCTTCCCCTCACCTCCCTTCCCTTTCCCCTCCCCTCTACCTCTCCTGCCGGGCACTCTAATAAGCAAGGGAGGGGAGGAGGAGGGGAAGGAAGAGGAAGAAAGGAAAAAAGGGGAAAACAGAGGTGGGGAAAGGAAGAAAAGGGGAGATGAGGGGAAAGAGAAAAGGGAGAGGAGAAAAGTAAGATGAGAGAGAGAGAGAGAGAGAGAGAGAGAGAGAGAGAGAGAGAGAGAGAGAAATGTCTGCTTTATGGGTGACAAGAACGTCCACTCACTAATGGGATGACGTCACTCTCTCTCTCTCTCTCTCTCTCTCTCTCTCTCTCTCTCTCTCTCTCTCTCTCTCTCTCTCGTTCGGACTTCACTGTAATTAATTTGATTTTTCTTTCCATTTTTTCACATTTTTTTTTCATTTCCATTTGTCAATTAATCTGATTTACATATTTTCTTTTCTTTTACAATTATTTTCTAACTTTTTTCTCATTATTAGATTTGAGTTATTCTATATTCTCTTTATTTGCTCATCAGTATGTATGTATGTATGTATGTATGTATGTAAAATGCTGTTGTTTTCGTCGTTGTCCTCCTCCTCCTCCTCCTTCTCCTCCTCCTCCTCCTCAATTTAACCATGATAAAAGACGGAACTAATTATCGAGAGAGAGAGAGAGAGAGAGAGAGAGAGAGAGAGAGAGAGAGAGAGAGAGAGAGAGAGAGAGAGAGAGAGAGAGAGAGAGAGAGATAGTAAAGATAGGTAGACACGAATGAGTAGAGAAAGAAAAGAAAGAAAAGAAGAAGAAGAAGAAGAAGAAGAAGAAGAAGAAGAAGAAGAAGAAGAAGAAGAAACAGGTATGCAATTAGATATCGAGTGTAGGAGTATGTCAGAGAGAGAGAGAGAGAGAGAGAGAGAGAGAGAGAGAGAGAGAGAGAGAGAGAGAGAGAGAGAGAGGGGGGGAGGTAGGGGGTGAAAGCAGGCCGTTGGATCATTAGAGCGTAAAGAAACCAAACATCTCAAAGGAATGCTATGCTCGCTCCTTCATTCCTTCATTCCTCCTTTCTTTCTTTCTTTCTTTCCTTTTTTATTTCTTTCAATTTTGCTTGTTTTTTCTTTTCTTTAATTTTTGTTCTTTTCCCTCATTCTTTCCTTCATTCTCTTGTTCGTTCCTTCCTTCTTTCTTTTTTCCTTCCTTCCTTCATTCCTTCATTCATTCATTCATTCCTTTCTCCATTTTTTATTTTTTTTTATT
Source organism: Portunus trituberculatus (assembly GCF_017591435.1). NCBI lineage: Eukaryota > Metazoa > Arthropoda > Malacostraca > Decapoda > Portunidae > Portunus > Portunus trituberculatus. Next base: position 7,175,252 of record NC_059263.1, on the reverse strand, counting down.
TTCTTCTTTTTCCTTTAATTCCTTTGTTCTTTTCCCTTCCTTTCTCTCATTTCTTCTTTCCTTCCTTCTTTCTTTCCTTTCTTCCTTCATTTCTTTCAGTTTTGCATTCATGATCTTTTTTCTTTTATTTCTTTTGTTTGTCCTTTTTTCTTCATTCCTTCCTTCCTTCCTTCCTTTTTTTTCATTCCCTTCAGTTTTCTCTTTCCTCCTTCCTTCCTTCCTTCATTTCTTTCATTCCTTTAATTCCATATTTTTTTCCTTCTCTCATTTTTCCTTCATTCCTTCCTTCCCTCCAATTTCTCATTCATTCCTTCATCCTTTTCCTTCTTTTTTGCTTTCCATCAGTCTCTCTCTCTCTCTCTCTCTCTCTCTCTCTCTCTCTCTCTCTCTCTCTCTCTCTCTTCCATTTTTGTCAATTTCACGTCTTTTATTCCTCGATTTCTTTTTTTTTTCTTTCCTTATTCCAATCATTCTTTCATTCCTTTCCTTTCTTGAATTTTCTCTTTTTTTCCTATCTCTCTCTTTCTTTTCTCTGAGGTGAGCTTTTTTTTTTAATACTTTTTTGTCTTTCCTTATTCCAATCATTTCTTCTTTCATTTCTTTCTTTTCCTTTAGTTTTCTCCTTTTTTTCTTTATCTCTCTCCTTTTCCTGAGATGAGCCAGAAGGAGCCATTTTCACTTTTTACGTCTTTTTCCTTCTTGCAATCATTATTTTTCTCTTCTTCATTCCTTTCTTCACTTATCTCTATAAAATCTCCTTCTTTTTTCGCTGAGATTAGCCAAAATGAGCCTAAAATGAGCCTAAAATGAGCCTTAGTGAACCATTTTTTACTTTTTACGTCTCTTTCCTGCCTTCAATCTTTATTCTTTCCTCGTCTCTGTAAAACCTCCTGCCTTTCCCTGAGGTGAGCCAAAATGAGCCAAAACGAGCCAAAATGAGCCAACGGACCTTTTACTTACATTTTTTTTTCTTTTCTTTCCCTCTTCATGTCTTTTCTCTCCTTTACACATCTCTATAGAAATGAGCCAGAGTGAGCCAAAATGAGCCACTAGAGATCCATATTGAGCTAAGAGTGTTCCCTGAGATGAGCCAAGAGATGAGCCAAGAGTGAGCCGTTGTGAGTTTCTATGGCCCATATTCATAAACGCTTTCCTCTGTCACCTTCACTGCTTTCCAAAGACTCTACTTGAAGATCTCGTGTTTTCAAGGGTATTTTTGTGGGTTTGGTGATTTCTAGTTTATTAAAAGATATAACTCGCATTCTCAAACACTTCCATCCTTCAACTCCACTATTTCAAAAGGCTTTAATTAATTTTACACGAGTTTTTAAGGTGTTTTTACGGTTCTAGAGGCAGAGTGACAAGATTTCTACATTATTAACTGAAGAAACACTTGAAAACCCCGCTAATCATTTTGTGGTCTTGGAAAACAGTGGCGGAAGAGAACGTTTTTTAAAATGTTTTCACGGTTCTAGAGTCAGAATGATAAAATTTCTACATTATTTACAGGAGAAACACTCTTGAAAACCCCGCTATTCATCTCTGTAGCCTTGGAAAATAATCGTGGTTAGAGAGAGAGCGTTTTTAAGGTGTTTTTACATTTCTAGAGGCAGAGTGACAAGATTTCTACATTATCAACAGGAGAAACACTCTTGAAAACCCGCTAATCATCTCTGTGGCCTTGCAAAACAGTCGTGGTAAGAGAGAAGAGCTTTTGAATACGGAGCCTCTCTGTGTGTGTGTGTGTGTGTGTGTGTGTGTGTTGGGATCTCGTTTTAATGGTTCCGTTTATGGTCTTGTTCTTTTGTTGATGTTTTGGTGTTTTGTTAATTTTTTGAGATTATTTATTTATTTTTTTTGTGTGTGTGTTTGTGTATTTATTTTGTTTTGTGGTTGTGACTGGTTGTTAGTGGTGTAGTTATTGTGTTTTTTTTTATTATTGTTTTTTTTTTCTTTCTATGTTCTTTCTCCACATTCTTCTTCTCTTCAGTTTCTCTTTATTTTCCTTCATCATCATATATACGTCTTATTCTTCCTTCCTGTTTCCACTTTCTATTCTTCCCAAAATTAAATAAATAAATGATGAAAATATGTAAGTATAATGAAGAGTTTTCTTTTCCTACTTTCTATTCTTTTCGTGTAGTTGTTAAAATTGCCAAAGTTCTGTGTGTTTCTCTATTCCACATACGCAGAATACACTACTCCCTAACCCTTCCACAGAGACATGCAACCCTTCCACAAACTTAACCCTTCCACAGAGACATGCAACCCTTCCACAGACACTGACCCTTCCACTCACCAACAAACATGACTAGCAAATCATCAACCCTTCCACAAACACTAAGAACCTTCCACAGAGACATGCAAAACTTCACAACACTAAGAACAATGTATGACAATTTTACACGCATCATTGAGGGAAAAAAAAAAAAGAGATAAAGAATAAAAAATGAAAGAAAAAAAATACATCACAGAATTGCCAATTGTTTAATAGGGCATTAATTCACAACACTAAGGAAAATGCATGAATATTTGACCTCCATCTAACGAGGAAAAGGAAAAAAAAGAAAAAGGAAATAAATTAAAGGAAAAATACGTCACAGAATTGAACAGTCACGCCATTAATTCACAACATTTATCAAATATTTACACGCACCTAACGAGGAAAAAGAAAAAAAAACAAGAGAAAATGAAGAAAATTAAAGGAAAAACAGGTCCCATCGTTTTACTGTTGCTTAAATAGTTCAACACTTTAATTCATACTTAGAATAATGTTATCAAATATTAACAAGCACCTAACGAGGGAAATGATAAAAATAAGAGAAGAGAAAAAGGGAAAATAGGATAAAAAGAAGAAATCATACAATTTTCAACACGTCTTTAATTCTCACTTTAAATCATGCATGAAAATAGTTAAACGCACGATAGAGGAGAAACAAAAGAGAAGAGAAAAGGAAGAGAAAAAAAAGGAAATATAGATCACAGAATTGTTGTTTTAATTGATCAACATGTCTTTAATTCACACTTAGAAAAATGTATCAAATATTTACACGCCTCTAAAAAGGAAAAAGAAGAAGAAGAAAAAAAAGAGAAGAGAAAAAAGGAAATATAGATCACAGAATTGTTGTTTTAATTTTTCAACATCTCTTTAATTCACACTTAGAAAAATGTATCAAATAGGAAAAAGAAGAAGAAAAAAAAGAGAAGAGAAAAGGAATGATAAAAGAAGAGATCATACAATTTGCTGGTGTTTTAATTGTTGAATACGTCTTTAGTTCACAACGCTTAGAATAATGTACTAACGAAGGAAGAGAGAAAAAAAAAAAAAAAAGCGAAGAGAAAGGAAAAAAAAAAAAAAAACAGATCATACAATTTTGCTGTCGTTTTAATTCACAACACTTCAAATAATGTACTAAATATTGATACGCATTTAACGAGGGAAAAAAAAAATAGAGAAGAGAAAGGGAAGAAAATGGAAGGACGAACAGATCATACAATTTTGCTGTCGTTTTAAAGGTTCAAAACGACTTTAATTCACACTTCAATAATGTACTAAATATCTATACGCATCTAACGAGGAAAAAGAAAAAAAAAAAAAAAGAGAGAGAAGAGAAAGGGAAGAAATGAAAGGAAGAAAATAACACACTATTTTCCTGTCGTTTTAATAGTTCAATACGGCATTAGGTCACAACACTAAGAACAATGTAAGGACGAGACTTTCTACACGCATCAGAGGAAAAAAGAAAAAAAAAAGGAAAAAGGAAAGAGGAAAATGGAAAAAAAAAAATGAAGGGAAAAAAAAACATGTCAGTTTGAATTCTTTTTGCTGTCGTTTTAATTGTTCAACACTGCATTAAAACAACGGAAAAACAGAAACATAAGTAAAAAAAACACAAAAATATTTACGGGTAAGGAAATAAAAAAGAGAGGACAATTATATAATCGACTTGGCAACAGATTTAAGTAACAAAAAATAATCAACCATAACACGACACACACACACACACACACACACACACACAGACACACAGACAGACAGACATTCACCTTAAAAATTAATATAAGACAATATAATCTCTTTTATAACAAGTGTAGTCAGTCGGCCATGTTTCTAGTGTCCCCTCCTCTCACTCTCTCTTCCCCTCACCCCTTCCCCTCTCACGCCCTTCCTCAATACACCACCTGTTTATCTTCACACCACTCTCTCTCTCTCTCTCTCTCTCTCTCTCTCTCTCTCTTTTCCTTCTCTCCTTCCTGTCTTTCTCCACCACCAACGCACGAATCAATGAGAGAGAGAGAGAGAGAGAGAGAGAGAGAGAGAGAGAGAGAGAGAGAGAGAGAGAGAGAGAGAGAGAGAGAGAGAAAAAAAATGAAAAAAAAAAAAAGAAGAATAAAAGGAGAGAGAGAGAGAGAGAGAGAGAGAGAGAGAGAGAGCACGTACTCATCCACGTATAATACAGGTACACAAGCACAAGCACAGGAAGCACAGGTGAAAATAAGAGAGTGTTCAGGTAAGGAAAGAGAGGCAGGTTTTAATTAGAGCAGGTCAGGTGAGATAAGAGAGAGAGAGAGAGAGAGAGAGAGAGAGAGAGAGAGAGAGAGAGAGAGAGAGGAGGGTTTGTTTTCTGGTAATGAAGATAGTTAGGCAGGTGAAGAAAAGGGGAGGCTGCTCTCTCTCTCTCTCTCTCTCTCTCTCTCTCTCTCTCTCTCTCTCTCTCCTTTTAGCAGAATTTTCGTTACAGGGCTACAATTTATTTAACTGTGAAAGAGAGCACAGAGTAGGAGGTGGAGTACTCCTATATGTCAAATCAGATCTTCGCCCGCTTTGGAAACCAGTCAAAAGATAAATAATATCGATGTCTCATACGTTCAACTTAACTCTAAACCGCGAAAATTAGTAATTGGTGTCATTTACCGACCTCCAGGACAACTACAGGAAGCTGACAACAAACTATATGAACAAATAGCTGAAATTTGTTCGGAAAATGAGACCATAATTGTTGGAGATTTTAATCTTGCCGTTAACAGATGGGGCGATCCTTTAAATTCACACTCGGGACAAAATTTGTATAATAATCTTTTAGAAAGTGGTCTTGATCAACTCGTACAACATCCAACAAGAGGTGATAATATCTTAGACCTTATTTTAACGACAAATGAAAATATAATTTCTAATGTAGAAGTTGGTTCCGAATTCAGCACCAGTGACCACCGGGCGATTACATTCAATGTCAAAACAAGTAAGATGCTCACAAATGTAAGTAAAGAAAAAGTACCTGACTTTCGTCGAGCTAATTTTGGAAAACTCAGAAAAATTCTGTCTGAAAGCGATTGGAGCCAATTATCGAGTGCAAATTGTATAAATGAAGCGTGGAAAATATTTACATTTAAACTAGACCGAGCTGTAAAATCCTCTATTCCACTACGAAATAGGCGCTCAATCGCCAGCTATAAACCTAAATGGTGGAATTCAGAAATAAAAAACTGTCTCTCTGCTAAAAAACGCGCCTACCACAAATACAAAACAACGCACAATGAAAGAGACAAGACTGAGCATGACCAATTGCGACGCAATGCTAAAAAACTTATAAGGGAAAGTAAGAAAATTATGAGCTCCATATCGCCAATCGTAGCAAGACAAATCCTAAAGAGTTTTTCAGTTATATCAGAACTAAAAAAGCAATAGCTTCATCAATAGGGCCGCTAGCTCTAGACAATGGCGAACACACGGACGACGAAATTGAAATGGCTATTAAATTAAACAATTACTTTGCGTCAGTCTTCACTGAAGAAAATCATTCAGAAAATCAGCCAACTGCACCAAATCACAGCAATAATGTCTGTTTAAATACGTGCGATATCCAAGAAAATGTAATTTTGAGCGCAATAAATAAAGTTAAAACAAACAAAACTCCTGGTCCCGATAAAATTTCTCCACGAATACTAAAAGAGGCAAAGAAAGAACTTGTTAAACCATTGTCTATCCTCTTTAATAAATCACTTAGCACTCGTAAAGTTCCTGATGACTGGAAACTCGCTAACGTAACTCCAATCTTTAAAAAAGGTGACAAGTCTCAAACTAGAAATTATCGACCAATTAGCCTCACTTCAGTGGTAGGTAAATTAATGGAGACAGTTTTGAGGGATAAAGTTGTTGCATTCTTAGAAAGTAACAACATAATAAACGAATCACAACATGGATTTAGAAACAAGCGGTCATGTTTAACAAATTTACTTGACTTTTTCCATGATATATATAATTTGTACGACAACACTAGAGCGGTTGATGTCATATATCTTGACTTCCAAAAGGCTTTTGACAAAGTGCCACATAAACGTCTTATCAACAAAGTAAAAGCGCATGGTATAACTGGTGACATTGCAGCGTGGATCGAGGATTGGTTGTCTGATCGTAAACAGCGAGTTGTGATCAATGGTAAATCTTCAGAATGGATTAACGTAAGCAGTGGCGTTCCTCAAGGATCAGTTCTGGGACCTATTCTTTTTATTATATATATTAACGACATTGATGAAAGAATAAATTGTAAGCTCTCAAAATTCGCAGATGACACAAAATTGCAAACAGAGTAGACTCAGAAAGCCAAAGACAACTTTTGCAAAAGATTTAGATACTCTCATCGAATGGTCAAACAAGTGGCAAATGAAATTCAATATAGATAAATGCCACGTTTTACACATAGGAAATCAAAATCCTCAGGCGACATACAAGATGAATAATACCCCAATGACGAGTGTGGACAAAGAAAAAGATCTTGGTGTCATTGTTTCAGCAGACCTCAAGCCTAGCAAACACTGTACTGAAGTCGTCAAAACTGCGAATAAATTAGTTGGTTTCATTGGACGATCTTTCACTTTCAAGTCTGAAAAATAATATTAACATTATATAACTCACTCGTCCGTCCACATCTCGAATACAATGTTCAGTTTTGGTCACCGTATTACAAAAAAGATATTGAAAAATTAGAAAAATACAACGCAGATTAACAAAAATGATCCCAAGGTTGCGGAACAAATCCTACGAGGAACGCCTAAAGGAATTAAATTTATTTTCTCTTGAGAAACGGAGAGTAAGAGGCGACCTTATCATGCTTTTCAAAATTTTTAATGGGTTTGCAAATATGAATATTCAAAAATACGTATCAGTCGACCAGTCAAATGTCACCAGAAGCAATGGTTTCAAAATTGTTGGTAAGCGCTTTGTAACAAATGAAGTCAAACACTTTTTCTTTAATCGCATAGTCAATATATGGAATGGTCTGCCATCAAATGTTGTCAACTCAGGTACTATCGAAACGTTCAAAGTTCGCCTCGATAAATACTTTGAATGTAATCCCCGGTTGTCGCTATTCATTTCCGAATAATTTGCGCTTTTTCTTTTATCTCCCGGGCCTCTGATCGTGGTTTAAATTGCCCGTTAGTTTAAATTACTCTCACCCTCCATACATGACACAGATAGCCCGGAGTGAACGGTCACTACTTTTACTCTCGATCTGTGAAGGGCTGTGGATAGTCAAGAGCCCTGACAGTAGGTGACCATCATCGGGATTTAAGGTACCAGGGTCACCGCTGCAGGGGGTAACCATACAGTGTGCGGCGCCCTTTAAAGGGAAGTGCACTTTTACAGTGGTTGTACGGAGCTGGGGCCTGATTGACTGCTGCCTCTCTTGAAAGCGCCAGGCAAGGCTGCCGCACCACCTTTTTGACTCCACACTGTGTTTACATACATACTAC
>NC_059263.1:7125000-7130000 GCF_017591435.1 Portunus trituberculatus | reverse complement strand
GATGGTGGTAGTGATAGTGTTAGTGGTGTTAGTGATGATGCTGGTGGTGATAAGGTGCTGATGATGGTGGTGGTGATGTTGGTGGTGCTGATGATGATAGTGGTGATGGTGGTGGTGTTAGTGGTGGTGATTTCCCCCTTTACTTTATTCAATTCACTCTACTGTTCTCATTTCCTTCCTCAGTCGTCCATAACCGTCTAAGGAATTCCGTCTGAGGGAGTGGTGACTGGCGCCGGACCGTGTGTGTGTGTGTGTGTGTGTGTGTGTCTGGGTACCTGGGCGCCTCTCAGTGTGTCTATCTAGGGGCGCGGTTCGATTCCTTTATTTCATGCTCAATTTTTTCCTGTTTTTTTTTTCTAATTTCATGATGTACTTTTCTGAGAGGGAGTGTTAATGAAGAGATTTATTTATTTTTTTGTTCTATTTGTTTTATTTTTTGTTTTTCTATTTCTCGATCGATTAAAGGTGTGTGTGTGTCTGAGAGAGAGAGAGAGAGAGAGAGAGAGAGAGAGAGAGCGTGTATTTTCGTTCTTACTACTACTTCTATTACAACAACAACCACCACCACCACCACCACCACCACCACCACTACCACCACTACTACTACTAAAATTATTTCTATAAACTAATTACGTATATAAACCATTTTTCCAACCAATTTTGATATTAATGATAAATGAACGAGTCATTACTTTAGCCACACACACACACACACACACACACACACACACACACACACACACACACAGGTGTTATATCTGGACCACTAATGGGTTTAATTATCTCCAAACACCTGCATTTCACTCCGCACACCTTGATTCCTCTCCTACAGATGCTGCTACCCCCCCCTCTCTCTCTCACTACTCCCTCTCACCTCTCCCCTCTCCTCTCTCTCTCCTCTCTCCTCTCCCCATCATACTTTCCCCTCCCTCCCTTCCTCCTTCCCTTCATCATCTCGTCCACATCTGATCGTGTCTCTCTCTCTCTCTCTCTCTCTCTCTCTCTCTCTCTCTCTCTCTGCTTTTTCATTTTATTCCTTCTTTATTCATTTTACTTTCTTCTTTTCTTTTTTACTTTTTTCTATTTCCTTTACTTGAGAGAGAGAGAGAGAGAGAGAGAGAGAGAGAGAGAGAGAGAGAGAGAGAGAGAGAGAGAGAGAGAGAGAGAGAGAGAGAGAGAGAGAGAAATAATGAGGAAGAAAAGGGTTATCATTTACAAGAAAAAAAGAGGAAAAGAGGAAAATATTTAAGATTTTTCTAAGTTTTGTTGAAGACTCCTAGTGTGTGTGTGTGTGTGTGTGTGTGTGTGTGTGTGTGTGTGTGTGTGTGTGTGTGTGTGTGTGTGTGTGTGTGTGTGTGTGTGTGTCCGGGTGAGCATCGGAAGTGACTCCCTGACGCCACAGATCCTAAATTCCTGTGTGTGTGTGTGTGTGTGTGTGTGTGTGTGTGTGTGTGTGTGTGTGTCCGTCTCTCTTTCTTTCTCTCTCTCTCTATTTTTTCCTTCGTCTTTCCTCCTTCCTTCCTCTTCCTCCTCCTCTTCTTCCTCCTCCTCCTCCTCCTCCTCCTCCTCCTCCTCCCCGCATCTCCAGTTTCCCCAAATTGGGTGACTGGCCCACTTGACTCTTGGCTACACCCTTCCTCCCTGCCACACCCTCCGCTAACACCCAACACCCAACACCCTTAACCCTTCACCCCACACCCCCCCATCACCGCTCACCCCTCACCCCTCACCTCCACCCACCTGTCCATCCCCTCATCCACCTTGTACTCAAACCTCACCCATTATTTACACCCACTACACCCATTACTGCAGAGAGAGAGAGAGAGAGAGAGAATTTTTGTTACTACTACTACGGCTGTTACTATTACTACTACTGTTACTACTGCTACTACTACTACTACTATTACTACTGCTACTGCTGCTGCTACTTCTGTTTCTGTTTCTGTTTCACTGCTGCTTCTGTTTCTGCTACTGCTGCTGCTACCTGCCACCACCACTGCTGCCACCACTGCTACCTACTAATGCTGCTACCACTGCTGCTGCTGCTGCTGCTGCTGCTGCTGCTGCTGCTGCTGCTGCTACTACTACTACTACTACTACTGCTACTACTACTAATACTGTTACTACTACTGTTACTACTACTACTACTACTACTACTACAAACATTTTCACACACACACACACACACACACACACACACACACACACACACACACACACACACACACACACACACCTCCCTCTGTCCCTCACCCAACATCACAACCCCACCCACCCACCACCACCCGCATCGCTACCCACCTCCGGGTCCCTCCTCTCCTCTACCCGCCCCCATTCACCCCCAAACCAAGGTGACTCCTGACACCCCCACCCCTGTCCAACACTACACCCAACACACAGAGAATCGCCTACGCCCGTCACTGCCCCTTCTCTCTCTCTCTCTCTCTCTCTCTCTCTCTCTCTCTCTCTCTCTCTCTCTCCCAGCCACACCCACGCTTCTGTAACCTTTGTGTCAGTGTGTGTGTGTGTGTGTGTGTGTGTGTGTGTGTGTGTGTGTGTGTGTGTGTGTGTGTGTGTGTGTGTGTGTGTGTGTGTGTGTGCGTGCGTGTGTGTGTGCGTTAGCTTCTAGTCATGTTCAGTAATGAGTTAGGTGGGATTAGTGTGTGTTTACGTGTAAGTATGTCTCTCTCTCTTTCTCTCTCTCTCTCTCTCTCTCTCTCTCTCTCTCTCTCTCTCTCTCTCTTTATCATCTCTACTGTATCCGCCTTTCATTTTAAATTGTTCTCTCTTTTTCTTTCTCTCATCTTTCATCAATACTCTCTTCTACTTTCCATTCCCTCTTCATTTTCCTTCTTCTTCTCCTTCTTCTTCTTCTTCTTCTTCTTCTTCTTCTTCTTCTTCTTCTTCTTCTTCTTCTTCTTCTAATTAATTACTACAAATTATTTTACGTCTACTGTTGCTGCCTCCCTCTCTTCTTCTTCCTCTTCCTCTTCCTCCTCCTCCTCCTCCTCCTCCTCCTCCTCCTCCTCCTCCTCCTCCTCCTCTTCCCCAAAGTTAAGAGGTCAAGTGTCAAGTGTACGTAGAAAGACACAAGAAAGAAACAAACAAACGAACAAACGAAAGCTACTGAGAGAGAGAGAGAGAGAGAGAGAGAGAGAGAGAGAGAGAGAGACGGGTGTACACTTTGAAACTTAAATGAATTGATATATAAAACATTAAAACATTAGTCTTCTTCCTTCTCCTCCTATTCCTCCTCCTCCTCCTCCTCCTCCTCCTTCTCCTTCTTCTTCTTCTTCTTCTTCTTCTTCTTCATCTCCTCCTCTTCCTGAGACAGATTCCTCGTATTTACTTGCTTTATTTCCGACACTTGGGGAAAAAGTAAGAGTGAGAGAGAGATGCTTAATTCTCTCTCTCTCTCTCTCTCTCTCTCTCTCTCTCTCTCTCTCTCTCTCTCTCTCTCTTGAATGTGAGTAAGTGAAGTGTACGTATAGTGGGAGGGCGGGACAAAGCTCCAACACACACACACACACACACACACACACACACACACACACACACACACATTTCCCCTTCACACTGAATACCGTTTCATGACGTCACCCCGACAGGACGCAGAAGAAGAAGAAGGAGGAGGAGGAGGAGGAGGAGGAGGAGGAGGGTACTAGGAGGAGGAGGAGTGGCGTACCCAGTCTGGCGCCTACATCCCCCACACTCTTCCCTTCCTCCTCCTTGTCCTCCTCCTCCTCCTCCTCCTCCTTGCCACCTGCCACCACGCCCACCGCACTGCCCGCCCGCGCCTTCCTAGTGAGTCATCCACACTGGGGTCACATTAGCCACACCTGAACCCAACCGTAACTGGGTGCACAAAAAAAGATAAAAAAATAGAAGGCTTTCTCCCCATCAACGCCCCCTGACCCACGACCCACGACCCACTGCCCCCCATCCCCCTCTTCATCTAAGGCTAAATGGATAGAAAAAAAATAGTGTAACGATGGAGGATGTTGGAGATGAAGGAGGAGGAGGAGGAGGAGGAGGAGGAGGTAATGGAGGATGGATGGATGGATTAGGAAAATAGAGTAGGAGGAGGACAAGGAGGAGGAGGAGGAGCAAGAGGAGGAGGAGGAGATGATGGAAGTGTAAGATAAAGAAGAGGAAGGGAGGAGAAGAGAAGAAGGAAGAGGAGAAGAAGGAGGAAGAGATGACTGGAAAAAAAAAAAAAAAGGAAAACAGAGAGAGGAAGGAATAAATGCAGGAATAGAAGGAAAATGCGTTACAATAAAAAAAAAGACGAAGAAGAAGAAAAAAAGAAGAAAAAAGGAAGATAGAGGAGGAGAAGAAGGAGAATGTGGAGGAGGTAATGAAGGAGACGCAGAAGGAGTAATAAAAGGAGAAAAAGAGAATGGATTAGGTGGAAAATGGAGGAAGAGGAGGAGAAGAGGAGGAGGAGGATGTAGAGATGGAGATGAGGGAGGTAATGGAGAAGGAGGAGTAGGAGAAGTAACACTAGAAGAAATAGAAAGATGGCTTAGGAGGAATAAATATTAGGAGGAGGAGGAGGAGGAGGAGGAGGAGGAGGAGGAGGAGGAAGAAGAAGAGGAGGAGGAGGAGGAATTAAGATGTAAAGGTGAGAAACTGGAAAAAAAATATAAAAAATGAAGAAAAAATAAGATAACGAGAGAGAGAGAGAGAGAGAGAGAGAGAGAGAGAGAGATAACACACTGAGGTATTGAACTGGGACACAGCACATCTCTTTAACACCTGAACCAATGTCACTTATCACCTGAGGAAGGAACAGGTGCAAAAGGAGGAGGAGGAGGAGGAGGAGGAGGAGGAGGAGGAGGAGGAGGAGGAGGAGGAGGAAAGAAGAAGAGGCTCACAATATTACCAGATTTATCACTCACAAAAAAAAAAAGAAAAATGCAAGTGGAGGAGGAGGAGGAGGAGGAGGAGGAGGAGGAGGAGGAGGAAACAAAATAATAAAAGGATGGCAAAAAAGAAAT
>NC_059263.1:7092500-7097500 GCF_017591435.1 Portunus trituberculatus | reverse complement strand
TTGGGGGGTTAACCACTACACACACTACCCCCGAACACCACAACCCCCGCCCCCCCATAGGCAAATGACCAGGGGAGGGAGGGAGGGGAGGGAGAGGGAGGGAAAACTATGAAGGGAGAGAAGAGGGAGAGAGATAAAAGGGGTGAGAGAATGACTTGTGTACGTTGAAAGGAGGAGAGGAGGAGGAGGAGGAGGAGGAGGAGGAGGAGGAGGAGGAGGCGTATTTAAATAGTTTTCTTTAATATTCTTTATGCATGCCTTAATCAAACGTGTGGATATGTGTGTGTGTGTGTGTGTGTGTGTGTGTGTCTGTATTAATTAAGTGAATGAAGAGTGATGACGGTTGAAAAAGACAAAAGAGGGTTTACATAGCTAGTATACACACACACACACACACACACACACACACACACACACACACACACACACACACACACACGGATGCATTAACAAGGGGTGTGTTGGGGAGGGGAAGGAAGTGGTCACTAGGTAACACATATAATCAAATCTCTCTCTCTCTCTCTCTCTCTCTCTCTCTCTTGCTTCATAAATATTGTTAGCATGACGTTATTATTATTATTTTTTATTATCATCATTATTATTATTACTGTTGGACTTTCCTGTGTGTGTGTGTGTGTGTGTGTGTGTGTGTGTGTGTGTGTGTACATGTTTGTGTCGCTAGTCATTATTCCTCTTCTTCTTCTTCTTCTTCTTCTTCTTCTTCTTCTTCTTCTTCTTATTCCTCCTCCTACACATGTTTATTATCAGATAATTTTTGACTTCCGTCATTTATCCTTCCTTATATTCTCTCTCTCTCTCTCTCTCTCTCTCTCTCTCTCTCTCTCTCTCTCTCTCTCTCTCTCTCTCTCTCTCTCTCTCTCAATCATATTTTTCGTCTATCTTACCAGATCACTTTATTTTCCCTCTCTCTATCTCCTTCCTTATTTCCTTTTCTTTCGTTCACTTCTTTCCTTTTTTTCCTTCCTCCTCCTCGTCCTCCTCCTTCCATCCTTCCCTCTCCTTCCATTCCTTTCGAGCAAAAAATCTTCAAATTGAAAGCTATTTTGCCTCCTCCTCCTCCTAATTCTCCTCCTCCTCCTCCTCCTCCTCTTCCTCCTCCTCCTCAAGTTATTTCAAGGGAAGGAAAATAAGTCAGGAATTAGGGAGTTTGTGGAGGAAACAGTGAGTAAGACCTTTTTAATGTCACTGTTGTTGTTGTTGTTGTTGTTGTTGTTGTTCGTTACTGGGAATTTAAGAGTAGGAAAGAAGCAATGATTGAATGTATTGTTAGTCGTCAGTGAGTGTTGTGTTTCTTTGTGAGTGTTGCCTCGGAGTGAGTGAGAGTGAGTAAACAAACAAAGAGGGCGAGGAAACGGAGCGAGGAGCAAGGAGGGTGGAGGAGAGGAAGTGAGGAAGAAAGGGAGGAGTTGGGACAGAGCAGGAGTGGAGGAGGAGGAGGAGGAGGAGGAGGAGGAGGAGGAAGAAGAAGGAGTGTGCGCTTGTTGCTTGTTGCTTGTTTATTGTATGTTGTTTGCTATTTGCCTCCTCTAGCTTTGTTTTATTCTTATGTGTAGCGGACAAGAGTGTAATTTGAGTAACACACACACACACACACACACACACACACACACACACACACACACACACACACACACACACACACACACACACACACACACACACACACACACACACACACCAGTGCTCACGGGCGTTACTGGCAGTGCTAACCACGCTGTTCTTCCCCCTCAGGAGTATGGAGGAGGAGGTGGAGGTGGGCGGGCCCCGTGACGACTTCCTGAGCGAGGACGACCACTCCCCGACCGACGCCTCTGAGGACAGCGTGGAGGTCCGCGTCAAGCCCATCCGCGCCCCTCCACGCCCGCCCACGCCGCCCGCACACCCAAAGTTCCATAAGTTCCGCAAGCACTACTCGGCGCTGCGTCAGGAGTACGCCGCCCGCGCTTCCCCCGAGGCCGCCAGCCCACCCAGTCCTGCAGTTCCGCCCCGCCCCAGCCCACCCGCCAGCCCCGTGGAGTCCCCTGTGGGCGCGGCGCCGCTCTCCCCCGGGACCCGCGCCGCCGCCCGCAGCCGCCGGAAGCCCGCCGAGCCACGGCGGCTGTGCCACGACCCCGCCCACAAGCGTCCCCACAGCCCTGACGCCCCGCGCGCCGCCAAGGTTCCCCGCGCTGACCCGCAACCCGATGCCGCCGACAGAAGCACGCCCTCCTCGCCTTCCCCTGGGGCGCCGCCCCTGCTGGCCCCGCATCCGCTGCTGGGCCACCTGGGCCGCCCCGCCATGGGCGCCTTCCCGCCACTGCTGCTGCCCCCCGCCTGGCCCCCCGTGGCCGCCCAGTGGGGGTATCCACGGGTGGTGACGCCCCTTGGGTGGGCGGGGCTCACTCCCGGCCTGACCCCTCACCCCTACCCCATGTTGCTGCCCCCACACTATCCTCTGCCTCGCCCTGCCCTACATCCCCACCTCCACCCTGTCTCGCCCCCGCCCAGGTCACCCCCCGAGGCCCCCTCCCCCACCGAGGACCGCCCGCCTCGCGATGACCTGCCACTGCCCTTGGTGACCAGAGTGGCGCCCCCCGAGACCCCTGCTCCCCCACCGCCTCCCCATCCCCACCACCACCACCATCACTCACACCACCCCCACCAGACGCATGGGGGGCGGGGGACGGAGGTGAGCGTGGTGCGGCGCGCCGGCAAGACGCCGTCCTCTTTCCTGAGTGTGGAGTCGCTGATCGGCAGTAGCGGCCCGCCGCGCGAGACGCCCGAGGCCGAGGAGGAGTCTGGGGGTGGCGGCGGTGGCGGCAGCAGTGGCGTCGGCGGCGGGGCGGCGAGCGAGGCCGCGGCGGGGGAGGAGGAGGAGAGCCTACAGGCGCTGCTGCAGCCCGGCAAGCACAAGCAGCGCAACTACAAGAACATGACCCGCGAGCGGCGCATCGAGGCCAACGCGCGTGAGCGTAACCGCGTGCACACGATAAGCGCGGCGTTCGAGAAGCTGCGGAGCTCTGTGCCGGCGTACAGCCACAACCAGAAGCTGTCCAAGCTGTCCGTGCTGCGGATAGCCTGCACCTACATCCTGTCTCTGTCGCGCCTGGCGGGCCACGACTACAGCGAGGGCGCCACGCAGCCTTCCTTTAGCGAGTGTGTGGACCTCACCACGCGCACCATCCAGGTGGAGGGCAAGGCAAAGAAGAAGCGGGACGAGTGACCCCCGCCGCCACCCCTCCACCTCCAGTGACGCTCAGTGTTCCTGCCCCGCCATTCGTGCCCCCCAAACCCCCAACGCCGAGACCCCTCGCAGCCTTTTTCCCACCGAGAAAGACTCAATTATTTATTTAGTGCTACAAATTCACAAAAGACGATCTGTGACAAAGTATAGTCGATAAACATTTCCAAAAGACAATTGATATTGTAATAATTTTATATTCTAGTCCAAAACCGAGAGCCAAGCTCTTCCGGCCTCCCGCTGCGCTCAGCGTCTTGCTGCCGCCGAGACCCTTCGCCGAGAAACACAGCAGAGCCGTCCAGCCGCCCCGCCCCGCCCTGCCCCGCCCCAGTCCATCCCACCCCACCCCACTCCGCCCCACCATGCCCCGCTACGCCCTGCCCGGCGCCGCCAGGCCTTCCTGCCAGCCCGCCCCGCAGGCCTCAGTGATGTCTGGCGCGGCGGCCACGCCTTTACATGCCGCCGCGCCCCACGAGCTTCCATGTACACGAAAAGGTTACCTGTGCAGGACACAGCGAGGACACCGCCCGCCCGTCCCCCCACCCATCCCCCGCCAACCCCAGCCAGACACCGGCACACCCGTGAACCTTGACCTCCAGCCACATGACCTGCCAACACTAATCCCCATGTACTGCCAGCCACCACCCCGCCCCCCACGCCACACCCTACACCCACACCCCACACCAGACACTCTCGCCATAACTGGGACAACACACACACACACACACGCACACACGCCGTGGTGGGGCTGGGGCTGGGGCGGGCGAGGTCGTCCTTCAGTTATCACTAGAGTGAGGCGCGGGGCTCCACCAGATAGCGTCCTCGGGACCTCTGCCACGCCCTCCTCCTCCTCCTCCCCGCTCCTCCTCCTCCTCCTCCCTCTTCGTCGGCTCTATTTCCTCTCATGTACATAATATTGTTTGATAATGGATATAGTTTTCTATTGTTAGTCTGTTGATATTAAAATATTTTACAAAAGAAAAAAGACACTGCGTTTTCTTTACCAGTCCTGACCGTTCCATGCTTGAGGCAGACAGGTGAACAGGTGAACAGGTGAACACTACACACACACACACACACACACACACACACACACACACACACACACAGGAGAAAGCACCACGAACACCACGTAACAGTTGAGCAGCATATATAGGTTAGGAAAATGGAAGAAGACATGACACAATAAATATTTGAATTATGGAACACACTTTCATAATAAAGAAAAAAATATGGAAAGTAAAAAAAAGAATATCATGCTAAAAAAAGAAAATTGCTAGATCCTTAAGATAAAAGTGAAGAAGAAGAAGAGGAAGAAGAAGAACCAGAGGAAGAACGAGAACAAATCACAGAACAAATACCACAAATAAGACAAGATCAGCGTGTTGTGAGAATACTGTATCATAAGAAGACAAATGTTTGAACAAAATCTCTTTCTTCCAACACAAACAAATGGTTCTAAGATTTTTTTATATGTACATCAATGTTCTCAATTTCTTGTTCTTCGTATCTCGCATCACACAAATTCTCTCTCTCTCTCTCTCTCTCTCTCTCTCTCTCTCTCTCTCTCTCTCTCTCTCTCTCTCTCTCTCTCTCTCTCATATTAGGCCTTTTTCCTTCCTTCCTTCCTTCCTTCCTTCCTTCCTTTCTTTCTTCCTTTCTTTCCTCCTTACTCTCTCATAACTATATTTATTAACACGTCAATCTTCCTTCATTCCTTTCTACCTCATTCCTACTCTCCCATATATATTCCCTCACT
>NC_059263.1:7032500-7037500 GCF_017591435.1 Portunus trituberculatus | reverse complement strand
AGAGAGAGAGAGAGAGAGTTTTTATCCTTAGGTAAATGTTTAAGCAAAAATCTTTTATCTGTAGTATTGATAAAAATTAATGATAGGAATTATGATAAGAAGAGGAAGAAGAAGAAAATAGAAGAGGATAGTAGTAGTAGTAATAGTAGTAATATCAGTAGTTTTGAAGGAATAGTAGTAGTAAGAATAGTAGTAATAGTAGCAATTTTGAAGGATTATGTCTGTGGAACTATTTTCTTTATTGATTTTTATTGACTCTCTCTCTCTCTCTCTCTCTCTCTCTCTCTCTCTCTCTCTCTCTCACACACACACACACACACTTGGACCCATACCCACAAAACACCCACATTCTCACCTTAACTTAACTACAAACCATACAAAACTATTAACTCTTTCTGAACACCACCTCACCTACCAGCGATACAAGGAACCAAACCAGAATGACCAAAAACAGGAGTAGAAACACCTTAAATAACAGACACTTCTCACATCACCTAGAAGACAAGCTGCTGAGGGGCGAGAGTTTGAGATAGGCCATATTCTTAACCCCCTCAGTACTGGAAAGCATTTTTTTTTTTACCTCGAGATTTGGATGTGATTAGACGATTTTATTGACATCAGGAAGGGTCTATGGATGTCAGAAGATTAATGGCCAGAGTTTTCACTATTCTAATCCCCATATAAGATTTTTGAAGCTATTCAAAATCGTAAAACAGTAACCAGAATGAAAATGAAAACGCATCCTGGTACAGAAGGGGTTAAGACAATTAAGCGCAGAACCTCACTACTTTTAGAATACTTTACTTGAAGGTACACACATAATTGGATTTTAAAGGCGTTTCTACTGTTCTAGTGAGAGATTAACACTGTTCCACCATTACTGACAGGCGAATCACTCTTGAGAATCCAACTGATCAATTCTGTGTGTGGCCTTTGGAAATAGTCGTGGTGAGAGCCATGAGCTTCTAAAATACTTTACTTGTAGGCACACACACAAGGGTTTTTAAAGACGTTTCTGCTGTTCTAGTGAGAGATTAACACTGTTCCACCATTACTGACAGGTGAAACACTCTTGAAAACCTTGTTGATCAATTCTGTGGCCTTTGAAAACTTCGTAGTGAGAACGTAATTAGTTTCTAAAATACTTTACTTGTAGGCACACACTCAAGGGTTTTTAAAGACGTTTCTGCAGTTTAAGTGAGAGATTAACACTGTTCCACCTTTACTGACAGGTGAAACACTCTTGAAAACCCTGTTGGGCTTAGAAAAAGGTCGTGATGAGAGAGCATTAAGATTCTGGAATACTTTATTTGAAGGTACACACACACACACACACACAGAGAGAGAAAGGCTTTTAAAAGACGTTTCTACTGTCCTAGTGAAAGATTAATACTGTTTCACCATTACTGACAAGCGAAACACCCTTGAAAACCAGGTTGGCCTTAGAAAATGGTCTTGGTGAGAGAGTAATGAGATTCTGAATGCTGGATACTGACTAACACTAAACGCACGAGGTGAAGTACAAATGCAATCACCTTCCGTGTGTTGCGAGCTTGGCAGAGGTCCACCCGCATCCCCACGTCACTATAGCCAGCCTCGCCAATACTCATTATGCCTAAACACAGCCTTGTTAGACGGCTATGAGAGAGAGAGAGAGAGAGAGAGAGAGAGAGAGATGGAGAATAGAAGTAGGTGAATAAAAGGAGAAAGGAGGGAGGAAGGAGGGAAAAGGGTAATAAGAAAGAATAGAAAATGAAGAAGGGAGGGCAAATATAGAGAAATAAAGAGAATAAATGAAAGAAAAAGGAAAAAAAGGAATAGAAAAGAGAAGTGAAAAAGGAGAATAAGTAAGAAAGAAGAGGAAAGAAAAGAAGGAAAAATAAAAGAAACGATAAGAAACTTAAAAAAAGAAATGGAAAAGAGAGAAAATTGAAAGAAGAGAAGAAAACCAGAAGAAAAGAGGAGAAAAGAAGAGAAAAGGAAAAGAATAAGAATGAATAGGAAAAAGATAACAAGTTGAAGAAAAGAGGATGGAATGAAGGAAGAAAAGGAGAGAGAAGAGAAAAAAGAAGAAATAAGAGAGAGAGAGAGAGAGAGAGAGAGAGAGAGAGAGAGAGAGAGAGAGAGAGAGAGAGAGAGAGAGAGAGAGAGAGAGAGAGAGAGAGAGAGAGAGAGAGAGAGAGAGAGAGAGAGAGAGAGAGAGAGAGAGAGAGAGAGAGAGGAAATGCCACTTCACAGATATTCAAGGCAAAGGAACACAAACGAAGAACAAACAACAGCAGACTTGTTTCCCCACACGAGGCTGTTTGTGTTAAGGCTTCATTGCTTCACCTGAACAGAGAGAAACAGGGAAGTGAAGCCAATAGATAACAAAATAGCAGACAATGTGCGTGTGATCAGGTGAGATAGATTAATTAATTAGTTTATTTAACCCCTTCAGTACCATGACGCGTTTTCATATTCATTCTACTTACTATTTGGAAATTTTATACAGCTTCAAGAAACTTATGTGGAGATTAAAATAGTGATGACTCAGGCCATTAATCTCCTGACTTCTATAAAGCTTTCCTAATGAAAATAAAATCGTTTAATCACACTCAAAACTCATGGTGAAAATGCGTCCCAGTACTGAAGGGGTTAATTGTGAGTGAGTGAGTGAGTGAGTGAGTAGTGAGTGAGTTTGTTAGTTAGTTAGTTAATGACCCAATCAATGTCTCTTATTTCATTTTAACTCAAAATATGCAAAAATTAAGGGAAAAAGCATCAAACACACACACACACACACACACACACACACACACACACACACACACACACACACACACACACACACACACACACACACACACACACACACGTACAGCTTCCTCTGACAACGCCACAGTAAATAATCATCATTGTCCTCTAAATATCTCAAAACGTTGACACAAAAAGTAAAAACTGAAAAAAAGAACTTTATTTGTTGCAACACGCGTTCTCTCTCTCTCTCTCTCTCTCTCTCTCTCTCTCTCTCTCTCTCTCTCTCTCTCTCTCTTGCTCGTGTTCGCAGTGGGGTAGTGAAATAAGACACCACAGGAGGAGGAGGAGGAGGAGGAGGAGGAGGAGGAGGAAGAGGAGGAGGAGGAGGAGGAGGAGGAGGAGGAAAGTAGTGACGAAAGAACTACAAATGAAGAGGAAAGAAAAAAATTGCACGAATATAAACAAAGAAAAGAAAAAAGAAAATAGAAGAAAAGGAAGAATGGAGGATGACTGTGTGGAGAGAGAGAGAGAGAGAGAGAGAGAGAGAGAGAGAGAGAGAGAGAGAGAGAGAGAGAGAGAGAGAGAGAGAGAGAGAGAGAGAGCTTGCCAAGACAATGAACACAAGATACACTAAAAGGAGAGAGAGAGAGAGAGAGAGAGAGAGAGAGAGAGAGAGAGAGAGAGAGAGAGAGAGAGAGAGAGAGAGCAAAAGTCGCTTGAATAAAGACCTGTCAGTAAATGAAAACAAACAAAAAAAAAAAAAAAAACACACACACACACACACACACGGGAGTAATTAAACGGTAAGGAAACAGGTTATATATTATTCCTCCTCCTCCTCCTCCTCCTCCTCCTCCTCCTCCTCCTCCTCCTCCTCCTCTTCCTCCTCTCCTTCTTCCTCATTTTCATTTTGCCACGTGATTCACTTAATTTATCTCATTTTTCATCTTCTTCCACCTCCGTTCCTTCTTCTCCTTCGTCTTCTTCATCTTCATTACCAGAGAGAGAGAGAGAGAGAGAGAGAGAGAGAAAATAAGGGAAAATAGAAAAAAAGAAAATAATAAGAGAAGAAAAATGGAAAAAGGAAACATAGAAAGTGAGGGGAAGAGCGAGCGAAGGAAAGGAGATGAGGGGAAGTGAGGGGAGAGGAAGGGAGGGTGTGGCAACTCAATGAAAGATTAAGAAGAGGAGGGGAAGAGAGGGGAGAGGAGGAGGAGGAGGAGGAGGAGAAAGAGGGAGAGGCCTCTCCCCTCACTGGGTTAAACAGGTTCCCCTCATCATCCTCATTCACACTTTTACCTCCTCCTCCTCCTCCTCCTCCTCCTCCTCCTCCTCCTCCTCTTCCTCCTCTTCATCTGGTTCTTATCTCCTTCCCCTCATTTCTCCCCTTGTTGCTGATGTGAGAAATTGCTTTATATTCTCTCTCTCTCTCTCTCTCTCTCTCTCTCTCTCTCTCTCTCTCTCTCTCTCTCTCTCTCTCTCTGTGAAGAATTCAGGAATGTAAGCTGATTTATTTATAAAGTAATTTATTTATTTATTTATTCATTTATTATTATTGTTATTATTTCCATTATCATTACTATTATTATTATTATTATTATTATTATTATTATTATCATTATTATTATCATCATCATCATCATTATCATTTATGACCTACCTTCTGTCTTTCTACAAATTTATCTTCCTCTTCTTCCTCCTCCTTTTCTTCCTATTTTTCTTCCTCTTCCTCCTCCTCCTCCTCCTCCTCCTCCTCCTCCTTCTCAGTCAGTCTCACTCAATTTAATCTTCGTGTCTTTCTTTACTGCGTCGCAAGATGATGTGTGACAGGCAGGTGTGTGTGTGTGTGTGTGTGTGTGTGTGTGTGTGTGTGTGTGTGTGTGTGTGTGTGTGTGTGTGTTGCATTTTCCCATTTCTGTCACGAGAGAGAGAGAGATAGAGGTAGGGAGAACAGACAAACAGACAGACAGACATGACACTAAGATGCATATTTTAGTTTATCATCACTATCACCACCACCATCACCACCACTATCACCCCCTCCGCCATCACCATTAATTCAGCACCATTTTTCTCTCCCTTTATTGATGATGGTGATTATGACGATAACGATGGTGGTGGTGGTGGTGGTGGTGGTGATGATGATGGTGATAGTGATGGTGGTGATGAAATACTGTGATATGCATTCAGGTGTTATGAGAATGGTCGTTGTGGTGGTGGTAGTACTTCCACCAGTACCACTATCACCTTTACTACTACTA
>NC_059263.1:7020000-7027500 GCF_017591435.1 Portunus trituberculatus | reverse complement strand
GTGAGCAAATGGAAGATAATAAAATAGAAATATATAGATACGCGTGATGAAGAAGCCTCGATAGATATTAATATGTAGACAAAATTTTAAAAAGGCAGATATAGAACAAAATTAAACAGAGAGAAGCAAACAGACAGACAGACAAACAGGCAAACAAAATAACTGAAAGACTGACAAAAAAGAAATTGAACACTTACACAGACAAATAGACAGACAGACAGACAGACACACACACATACAGACAAACAGATAGGATAAACTAACAGATTGAAAAGAAAAAAAAAACTTACTTAACTACTTACACACACACACACACACACACACACTACACTTACAAACAAACCTAATAACAGACAAACAGATTCACAAACACTAGAGAGAGAGAGAGAGAGAGAGAGAGAGTACTCCTTGTTAGGGCCTACTTGTACACCTGCCAATTAAGAGGCGCGACACACCTGAGGGCTGAGATCAAAGGGGTGGAGAGATGATCTTAATTGCCTGCAGGTGTGTTAACAAGGTGAGGCACTGCGAGGGGAAAACAACGCCCAAGAGGGGAAAACAAAACGTAAATAAGAGAACGACAAGGGGAAAGGATATGGAAAATGAAGCAGGAGAAAGGGGAAAACAAGGGTAGAAAAGGGGAAAAGGGAATATTGTGCAAAATCAAGGAGAAAAAGGGAAAAATATGCAAAATCAATGGAAAATGAAGGCTAGAGAAGAGGGGAATATGGAAATAGATAGAAGAGGAAAAGCAGGAAAATTGAATGGGAAAAAAAAGGATGATATGGAAAAATGAAGTGGGGTGCAAGAGGGGAAAATCAGGAAAATGGCGGACACAAAGTAAAAATAAGGAAAATTCAAGGAAAATAATATGAGAAGAGGTGGAGGAAAGAAGGGAAAAATAAAGAAAAGAGAAAAAAAAATAAAAAGAAAAAATACCAATGTAGAAAATAAGAAAATAGAACAAAATAATGTAGAAAATAAGAAAATAGAGAATAAAATTGGAAAAATGGAGAAAAAGCAAGAAAAACAAAGAAAAAGTTTGGAGAAAAAGTTTGAGAGAGAGAGAGAGAGAGAGAGAGAGAGAGAGAGAGAGCTCCGCCTAACGACTGCATGATTGTTACCACCTGTTAGCTCGTGACGTCACAGTGGCGCCAGTCTCTTACGTCACTAACTGGTGCCAAGGACCCAACCCTCACTCTCCCCTCACTCTCCCCTCTCTCACTCTCCCCTCTCTCACTCTCCTCTCTTAACATTTTATCTTACTTTTTTTTCTTTCGTATAGATTTTATTTTCTTATTATTTTCCTTTATTTTCCCCTCATTTTTCCCCTCACCCTCCCCTCACTCTCTCTTCCTTCGCTCTCTTCCTCTTAGCATTTTCTTTTACTTTGATTTTTTTCACGTTTCTTTTGTTTAAATCTATTTCCTTATTATTTTAATTTTCCCCTTATTTTCCCCTCTCTTTTCCTCTCACTATCCCCTCTCACTCTTCTTTTAATATTTTTTTTTTACTTTTTTTCTTTTTTTCGTTTCATTCTATTTCTTTACTATTTTCCTTTATTTTTCCCATCATTTTTCCCCTCACTTTCCCCTCACACTCTCCCCTTTCTCCCTATCTCCTTCTCTTAGTATTTTCGTTTACTTTTTTTCATTTTTCTTTTGCTTTATCCAATTTCTTCACTATTCTCCTTTTTTTCCCTAATTTTCCCCTCACTCTCACCTCTTTCTCATTCTCCCCTCTCTCTCTCTCCTCCTCTCATAATATATTCTTTTACTATCATTTTTTTCACCTTTTTACATTTTATCCTATTTCCTCAATATTTTCCTTCATTTTCCCTTCATTTTTCCCCTCACTCTCCCCTCTTATTTTTCTCTCCTCTTCCTTATCCTTTCATTCTTTTCTTCTCCTTCATCACTTTTCTTTCCTCTTATTTCCCCTCTCTTCTCACTATTTTCTCTCTCTCTCTCTCTCTCTCTCTCTCTCTCTCTAATAATCCCATGTTTTCTTCTCATTTCCCTTTTTTTTCCTTTTTCCTCTTTTTTTTCTTGGTTGTTTCCTTCTTTCTTCGTTTTTCTCCTCATATTTTTTTTTCGTGTGTGTGTGTGTGTGTGTGTGTGTGTGTGTGTGTGTGTGTGTGTGTGTGTGTGTGTTTTCAACCTCACGCCACTTTTTTTTCTTAACATAAACACACACACACACACACACACACACACACACACACACACACACACACACACACACACACACACACACACACACAACAAGGTGCCGCCGTGTCTGTCTTACCCAATTAACCTGGACAGGTGGTTAAGACAGGTGAGACGGGTGTGGGGGGGGAGGGAGGAAGGGAACGTATAGAGGCGAAAAGGTGAGGAGGAGGAGGAGGAGGAGGAGGAGGAGGAGGAGGAGGAGGAAGGAGATGTACGGTTGACGTCTAAGGATGGTTGAGAGAGAGAGAGAGAGAGAGAGAGAGAGAGAGAGAGAGAGAGAGAGAGAGAGAATGTGGAAGACAGGTGGTAGGTGGCGCCAGGAGCTGGAGGCGGTGTAGGAGGAAGAGGAGGTGGAGTAGAAGGAGGAGGAGGAGGAGGAGGAGGAAAAGGAGGAAGAGGAGAAAGAGGAGGAGGTGGAAATTTAAGTGGAAGAAGGTAGTGCTTATGGGAGATAGGATCGTGGTAGTGGGTGGAGGAGGAGGAGGAGGAGGAGGAGTTGGAGGTGGAGGAGGAGGTGGTGGAGGAGGAGGAGGAGGAAGAGGAGGAGGTGATGGAGGAGGAGGTGGAGGAGGAGGTGGAAGTAGTACTGGTAGTAGTGGTGGGGTGTGTCTGCGTGTGGGTGGGAGAACATGTGGAGAGGTGGTGGTGGTGGTGGTGGTGGTGGTGGTGGAGCGTGGAGGGTCAAGGGTAAGGGAGGGCACTGGTGGGGGTCACAATGGGAGGGTGGAGGGGTGGAAGGGTGAATGAGGGGGGGGGAGAGAAGGAAGGGGAGGGGCCACACCCAATATCCGCCTCTCACTTTGGAGGTCAACACTATCCACACTCCCTCCACCTCTCCCTCCCCTCCCTCCACCTTGCTTACCTGACGCCTCCTCCCCCCCCCCTCTACTCTCCTCCCCACGCCCTCCACTTGCCTCGCGCCTTCTCTCCTCCCGCCCACCTGGTTGCTCTTCCTCTTCCTCCTCGTCCTCCTCCTCCTCCTCCTCCTTCTCTTCTTCCTCTTCCTCCGTTTCTCTCTTATTTATTCATTTATTTTCCCTGTTTCATTTTTCTCGTTTTTTCTTTCATTTCTGATTTTTATTTCTCGCTTCTTTTTTTTCGTTTTTTACTTCCTCGTTTCGTTTCTTCCATGGTGGTTCTCATTCTTCCTCGTACCTTTACTTTTCCTCCTCCTCCTCCTCTTCTTCCTCACTCTCTTTCTCCTCTTCCTCCTCCTTCTTTTCCATCCATCTCCTCTCTCCTTCACCCTCAGTCGTTTTCATTATCTTCATTATATATTTCAGAAAGTCATTAATCTTTTCCTAATAACACTTTCTCACTAAAAATATGTTAACGCTATTTTTTTTCGCAACACACACACACACACACACACACACACACACACACACACACACACACACACCTGGATTCTCTCTTCTCTGCTTTCAAAGATATAAACGATCAATCACATTTTCCTTATCACCACACAGACTTGTTATCTGTTTAGTTTAGGTGGCGGGAGTTGGATTGGGTTGGGTTGGTTGGGTTGGCTTAGGTTCAGGTGGTGTTCTCCAGAGTGCATGTGCCCGTGTCCACCTTTGCTCCCAGCGTGACAATGCAGGTGTGGTGCGGTGTGTTACCTGTGCGCCGCGTGCCAGGTAGTACACGCACACCTGCATCTGAGGGAGGGAGTGCGCGTGTCACGTACTCAAGCAGGTGTCACTAAGTACAAGTTTCAAACACACACACACACACACACACACACACACACACACACACACACACACACACACAAGCACACACGCACACCACCTGTACATTTCCCACGTCAATTACCGGACAGTGCACACCACCCTTGTCACCACCACTCCACCACCACAACCGCCACTATGAACACCTCTGTACCACTCCTGCTGTGCCTACTCCTCTCCACCACCCACGGGGAGAAAGAGAAGGACCCTCTACAAACCTCACTGACGATAAAGGAACCCTCGTGTCCTGAACCCCTGGACATCCTGCCGTGTGTGTGCGATGTGGCTCATATGAGACTGGATTGCTCAAATGTGGAGGATGAGGCGCAGCTCCGTCAGGTATTCACAGCCTACTTCCCCAGCACGGCCTTCTCCGAGTTCTTCATGAGCAACAACATGGGCGTGAGGGTGCTGGAGGACGGTGTGTTTGGGAAAGTTAGTTTCCATACCATCATGGTGCTAAATTCTGCACTGGAGATTGTGAGGATGATGCGCTCACCCGTAGCCTTCATACACTCACTGTCATTGAGTTTTTCACCAACTCGCTCGCTGTCTTCCCCTTCCACAGACTGCAGGAGTTCACTTCGCTGCGCAGTATGTATTTTCGGAGTGTGAGTTCCATTCTCTCCCGCCTCTCTCTTCTACGTCTCTCAAGGTAATCGATCTTTCCTCAAACTCCATCTCGCACCTCTCGCCTGATGTCTTCAGTAACCTCACCGCTGTCCACTCCATTAGCCTGCATGCGAACCACCTGACGGAGATCACGCAGGGTAAGTGGTATAAGCGGTCACGTTCTACACACACATCCGAGAAAACCTTCCGTGGTTTTACAAGTTTTCGTTGTTTTTTTTCCTTTATGACAACGACAAATTTAACGTTAATGGTTTGACAATTGAATGAACATGCTCTTAATAACAAAAATGGAGGGATAATTGATCGTTATAATTTCTCAATCTCTCTCTCTCTCTCTCTCTCTCTGGCAGGCACCTTCACCAACATCCCGCGTCTCTCTGCGCTCTATCTCTCCGGAAACATGATCAGCTCCTTGTCTCGCCTCACCTTCGCCTTGACTGCCATGCAGGACATCCCCGCCTATCTGACCTTCTACGACAACAACATTGACTCCGTGGAGGTGGACACCTTCAAGGGTGAGCCTGGCGAGGACTGACTGACCTCACCTGACCTATCTCACTGAACATACTGACTTGACCTAATGTAACTCACTAACTGACCTAATCTAACAATCTAACCTAACTTAACTTAATCTAACTTAACTAACTTAATTTCCGACTTGGTTTAACCTAATCCAACTTGACCTAACTTAACCTAACCTAACCTGACTTAACCTAACCTTAAGGGTGCGTTTACACCAAGCGAATCGAATTGATTCAATCCAGAAAGAATAATTTGAATTGAGTAATTTTGAATCTGCATAGTTCCAACCAACTGAGTCTCAACACGTCTGATTCACATCATTCAGATGATTCAGTACCAAGGCAGCCTTCGGGAAGTATGGACGTATTACCTTTTCCAGAAGCAGTAGTGTTACACTGGCTGAGGAGCGTTGGCGTAGGCGTCGGTAACGAATATGGTTGCACGCAATTAATTCTGCACCGCGTAGTGTAGTGGTTAGCACGCTCGACTCACAATCGAGAGGACCGGGTTCGAGTCCCGGTAAGCGGCGAGGCAAATGGGCAAGCCTCTTAATGTGTGGCCCCTGTTTACCTAGCAGTAAATAGGTACGGGATGTAACTCGAGGGGTTGTGGCCTTGCTTTCCCGGTGTGTGTTGTGTGTTGATGTGGTCTCAGTCCTACCCGAAGATCGGTTTATGAGCTCAGAGCTCGCTCTGTAACGGGGAAGACTGGCTGGGTGACCAGCAGGCGACCGAGGTGAGGTGAATTCTAGAAGACTTGAATTTGAGAGCTTAAGACATTAATTGTTCCCAGATTTGGTCAATAATCCGGAGAGGTTTTAGGAATTCTTTTGGAAAACCACAGAATCATTTAAGATGTTGGTGGAGCCTGTCACCAACAAGAAGTACTAGGCCTAAAACAGAAGCCATATCAGTTCGTGACACTCTGAGGGAATACTTTGTCTCGCCAGCAGGAGCTGTCGAGTGGCAGGACAGAATGATCCGCTGGTACATACCCTACATTTATAGCGGAAGAAAAGGACACACCACTTGATACCATATTATCACATTCACTCTTTATTCAGGCTTAACTTTATACGGAAGATATTAAAACAATTACAGCAATGTTAATTCTATTATTTTGTCATATTAACTTTTTTACTTTGTGACGTGCCATACCGTAGTATTTAGTGAACGAAATCAGAGGCAGAGGGGGTAACTTAAGGAAGTTTACAACCTCTGCCCGACTCTGGCTGGTGCCTGACTGACTGGCGATTACGTTGTACCAAGCATTGCAAAGGTAGACGATCCAGCCCACAGTGGCCAAACGAAAATAAAGCCATGTCCATAACGCTTTTTGTTGTCACTGGTTTTTAAAATATGCAGAACAATATTGTCTAGTAATTCGTAAGCTGCAGCAGATCCCTCTAGCTGTGGTTCAGTACAATGCATGTACAGGATTCCGGCGCACAGGATCACTGGGATCATATATAGCGCGTTATTGTCTTACCAAATTGATTAGGACGTCCACTAGCATGGTGCTAACTCCTCGGCTGAATCGCCTTGACTGATGAAAAAATGGGTCCAAACCAATCATTGATGGTGAATCGCCATGAATCGCCATGATTTGAATTGATTCGATTCGCTTGGTGTAAACGGTTACATTGAAACTAATGTTGCGAATCAACACGATTCAGGAACGTTGTTGATTCTTCATAAATTGAATCGATTCTATTCGCTTGGTGTAAACGCACCTTAACTCACTCAGTTCACTATAAAAACTTGTAAGTGACGTGACAAAAGGAGTGATTGGACAACTTAACCCTTTCCGTCACTTCTACTCTAATCTTCCCCTCACTAAAGTCACCTGAAAGTTTTCCCAGGTGAAGTAAAAAGTCACATGTACACGCGCTTTGTGGTCCAAGGGGTCCCCAACCACACAGGCTTGAATTCTGGCCATGGTCAGAGTGTAGGAAGGGCTTCCTTACTCGGGGTAACGGTTCCATGGTGGGTGGGCTTTCAGATAAATGGTACCCAAAAATATTTCCTTCAGCCCATAGATTCCCGTAAAAAGCCCACAGTGTATAAAAAACAGGTGAATATTCCTCAGGTGTGTGACAGTTTGACTCCTTCCTCCCTCCCTCAGGTGTGCAAGCACCT
The DNA here is from genome assembly GCF_017591435.1 of Portunus trituberculatus. Classification (NCBI taxonomy): domain Eukaryota; kingdom Metazoa; phylum Arthropoda; class Malacostraca; order Decapoda; family Portunidae; genus Portunus; species Portunus trituberculatus. The sequence continues at coordinate 7,020,264 of NC_059263.1, read as the reverse complement.
TCCCACATTGCTATGGATGGCAACGACCTGACCACGCTGCAGGAGGCGGTGTGGCAGCCCGTGCTGGCGAGGGGCGTCACGGTGGGGCTTGAAGGTCAGGGCGAGGTCAAGCTCAGGTCATATTAGGTTGACGATGTTCACTTGAAAGATTTTAATGTTTGATATTTCTTTTTTTTTCTATTGATTTAATTCATGTTTTATCTCAAACAAACCTTCACTAACGTTTCCTCAAATTGCACACACGTCTCTCTCTCTCTCTCTCTC
>NC_059263.1:6997500-7010000 GCF_017591435.1 Portunus trituberculatus | reverse complement strand
GTGTGTTTCTGATCTTAACTACGAAGAGTTTTAGTTTTGTTGCCGTTAAAATGTATACGTTTTCTTTATTGAATAGAAAAGAAAACGAATACTTTTTTGAGGGGACACTAATGTAAAGTTGTATTATGCGGAGAAAATTCACACTGGTTGTCTGCTGGTCACACACACACACACACACACACACAGTATACATTTTTCACTGCAATTTCTCAGTATTAATTTATTCGCTATAGTTATTCCTTCTCCATTCTTTTATTCCAATTTCCATTACTATACCAAAATAAATCAAACATACTCGCCATATCTTCCATTTTCTTTCCTTTCCTCTCCTTTATCAATTCACGTTACATCTTCATCTTTATCACATCTATTTCTCATTCTTAGGCACACAGGAAAATAAGATCTGGTGGAAAAATGAATAAATAAACAAAAAAACAGAAGGCCTACATGTGATGATTTGTGGGGGAACTTGCCTAAATGTTTCCTTACTGACATATTAGTCTAATTACCTTTCAGAGCTGCCTAGACACTCACCAGTAACACCCTTGATTACTGAGTCTGTATTGTTATTCTCTCTCTCTCTCTCTCTCTCTCTCTCTCTCTCTCTCTCAGTTACCCTTAAAATTCAAGAAGAAATATGAATACCAGAGAAAACACAAATTTTAAGGAGTATCTCAACAGTTTTAAGTGTTTTGCGTACGTTATTCACTACGGTTGTCTGTTGGTAGTCCAGTCAGTCTTCCCCATTACGAAGACAACTCAGAACTCATAAACCGATCTCCGGGTAAGACTGAGACCACAGCACACTCCACACACCGGGAAATCGAGGCCACAACCCTTCGAATTACATCCCTTGCTAGGTTAACAGGATCTGGCTACACATTAAGAGGCTTTCCGAATATGTGTGTGTGTGTGTGTGTGTGTGTGTGTGTGTGTGTGTGTGTGTGTGTTTACCTAGTTGTATTGTACAGGGTTCGAGTGGAGTTCATAGTGTCCTGTCTCCATATCTCATCCTTATCTTCCTTCCATGTCCTCTTGTCCTTCCATCTTCTTCCATCTTCTTCCGTCAACAGCACCAGAGAGAGAGAGAGAGAGAGAGAGAGAGAGAGAGAGAGAGAGAGATGAATGAATAGCTAATAGAGAGGAGAAATGGGCGATGATTTGTAAAGAAAAGGATGACTAATGAAAGACAGGGAATAATGATACTTTGATAAATGAATAATGAATAAAGAGAAAAAGATGATAAATACCAGAGAAAAAGGAAAAGAAGAAAAAGTAAGAGAAAAAAAATAATAAATGAGAAAATGGATCAAATGAAACTGTAAGAATGTGAAAGAAAGAAAGCAAATGAAGGAATAGATGAAAATGAAGAAAATGAAGAGAAATAAAGAAGAAAGTGAAAGAAAGAAAGAAAGGAGAAGGAAGAAGATAAAAAAAAAGAACGAATGGAAAGATAGTAGTAACATGACAGACAAACCCTTATATTGTTATTATCATTATTATTATTACTATTTTTATCATTATTATTATTATCATCATTATTATTATTACTATTTTTACCATTATTATTATTATCATTATTATTATTATTATTATATTTTCTTTCTTCTTTCTTCTTATCCACTCAGTGCAAAATATACAAAAACAACAACTAGAGAGAGAGAGAGAGAGAGAGAGAGAGAGAGAGAGATGTGTTTTCATCTCAGACACCTTCTTCTCTTCTTCTCTCCTCCTCTTCTTCTCCTCCTCCTCTTCTTCTTCTTCTTCTTCTTCTTCTTTAGGGTCAACAGGTCTGCTGCTGTTTGTTCTTTCCCTCTGATCTGTTTTTATTTTGTTTTTCGTTTTGTTTATTTCTTTGTTTTTTTTTTTTATTTTCGTCTTATTTTATTATTTCATTTTCCCGCCAATAATCTCTAGGGCCAACACGTCTGCTGCTGTTGTTTGCTTTTCCTTTGTTTTCGTGTCTCTTTCACTGTTTACTCTCTCTCTCTCTCTCTCTCTCTCTCTCTCTCTCTCTGACGCGGTGAAGTAGAGTTAGTTCACTTTCCCGGCAACAGATGGCGCGTGCTGTCTCTTCTCTTGCTTTTCCTGCCTCCTCCTCCTCCTCCTCCTCCTCCTCCTCCTCCTCCTCCTCCTCCTCCTCCTCTTTCTTCCTCTTCCCTTTTCTTTTCTCCATATGTTCTTCCTTCTATTTGTTCTTCACCTTATTTATTTCTACATCTTTCGTTCATTCATGTGGTCTCTCTCTCTCTCTCTCTCTCTCTCTCTCTCTCTCTCTCTCTCTCTCTCTCTCTCTCTCTCTCTCTCTCTTTTTATCCCTATTCTATTTTCTTGTTCGTATTTCAATTTTTTTTTCTCTTTTCTCTTTGTTTTCTGCTTTATTACCGTTTCCCTCTTGTTATTATTTGATCCTCTCTCTCTCTCTCTCTCTCTCTCTCTCTCTCTCTCTCTCTCTCTCTCTCTCCTGAGGTTCAATTTTTTCCTGTTATTTCATTATTCTCTTTTCTCTTTTTTGTATTTTTCTTTTTTTTTTTTGTTTATTCTCTTTCGTGATTTCTCGTTTTGTTTTTAATTCTCTTTCTCTCTCTTTTTTTTTTTCTCTCTCTCTCTCTCTCATCCCCATTATTCTTTTTTTTCTATCTTTACTCAATTTATTCTTCATTTGCTTCTGTTCTTGCTTTTTTTTTTCTTTATTTCTTTCCATTTTTTCATTCTCTATTATTCCATTATTGTATCCTCTCTCTCTCTCTCTCTCTCTCTCTCTCTCTCTCTCTCTCTCTCTCTAACAAAACATAAAACAATGGACACAAAATTACATCTTTCATTTTTGTTTTTCTTCTTCTTTTTTCTCGTTTTCTGTTCAAATTTCCTTCTTATTTATTCATTCTTTTTATTTTTTATTGTTTCATTACATCAGTTATTTGCATTACAAGTTACACAGATTACAATTATTATCGTTATTATTATTATTATTACTATTATTACTATTATTATTATTATTATCATTGTTGTTATTTTTGTTATTATTATTATTATTATTATTATTATTATCACTGTTATTATTATTATTATTATTACTGTTATTACTATTACTATTCTTCTTCTTGTCATTCTTGTTATTATTGTTATCATTGTTGTTGTTGTTGTTAGTGTTAGTGTTATTATTATTATTATTGTTACAACTCAAGGATTACAAAAACGGGTTATTATTTTTCAGTGTTATGTAATTTGTAATGTTTTTTTTTTGTATTTTTTGTATTTTTTTTATTGGTCTGTTTATCTGTCAGTTATTTTCTTATCCACTACTTTTATCAACTGCTATTTTTTCTTATTTCTTCCTTTTTTTTTTTTTTTTTTTCTTTCGTTCATATCTGTTCTCCTTTATTCCTAATTTTCTGTCTATCTGTTTCTTTATTCATCTATTTTATCTACCATTATTATTGCCTTTTGACTTATTTTTATTGTCATTCCTCCAATAATAATAATAATAATAATAATAATAATAATAATAATAATAATAATAAGAATAACAATAATAATAAGAACAAGAACAAGAACAAGAACAAGAACAAGAACAACAACAACAAGAATAAGAACAAGAAGAACAAGAAGAACAAAAATACGAAGAAGAAGAAAAAGAAGAAGAAGAAAGAAAGAAGAAGAAGATGATGATGAAGAAAGACAATAACAACAACCATAATACTAAACAGGATCAAAAATAAACAAATACAATTAAATACTCATCAATTTATTCATTCATCAATTTTATACAACACTTCCCAACACCCTCTCTCTCTCTCTCTCTCTCTCTCTCTCTCTCTCTCTATCGGCCACACAGGTAAACAGCCACTTGCCGTCCTCCTAATTACAGGCAGGTAAGAAATAGGTAGGTTAACATTTTTACCTTTTTACCTTCTCGTTCTTTCCTCCAGGTACGTTTCTCATTAACGGTCAAATTACCTGCTATTGGTGAGGTGAGGTGTGCTATTAAGCCACCTGTGTGTTTGTATAGAGAGAGAAGGCAGGTGTGTGTGTGTGTGTATGTGTGTGTATAGAAATGGAGGGAAGGAGATGGAAAGAGAAGGGGAAAAAAAGGAAAATATGAATAAGATGGAAAGAAGTGAATGAAGGAGATGGAAGGAAGAGAAAAGGAATTCAAGGATATACGGGGAATTAGTGAAAGAACCACAAAAAACTATTTATTTTCATTTTTTTTCTCGTTTTCCTTTCCAATGATAAGAGAAAACTTTGATTATTGAAAAGATAGAAAAAATACATGAAAGATCCTGTAGTAGTAGTAGTAGTAGTAGTAGTAGTAGTAGTAGTAGTAGTAGTAGTAGTAGTAGTAGTAGTAGTAGTAGTAGTAGTAGTAGTAGTAGTAGTAGTAGTAGTAGTAGTAGTCATTTCTTATATTCTATTTCATTTTTTCATCACTGTTTTAAAAATGTATCTTGTACTTTATTCACACACACACACACACACACACACACACACACACACACAGTCCCACAGAAATACATCATAACTGATAGCAAAATACATATATACATTTAATACAAGGCGACTTTTATGTATTCTGTAATCAAGAACGAAGAAAGGAAAGGAGGGAAGGAAGGAAGGAAGGAAGGAAGGAAGGAAGGAAGGAAGAGAATGAAAGAAAAGAGATAAATGAAAATCCATGACTTGTAAAAAAAAATAGAAACACAGGAAGAAGAAAATAAATAAGAAAATAAATTGAGGAATGAATGAAAATACATGAAAGGAAGGAAGGAAGGAAGGAAGGAAGGAAGGAAGGGAGAAAAGAACATAGATAAAAGGAAGGAAGGAAGAACACAAATACGAAATAACACAAATGCAAAGAACAAAGAACAAATAAAATAATAAGATGCAAATGATAAAGAAATTAGATAAACAAAAAATAGAACATGATAACAAGAACACGAAAAAAGAAAGGAAAAAAAAAAAAAGGAAAAGATGAAAAAGAAAAATAATGTGAAACAAACTAACATATAACTTAGTATCTTTTTATCACAGTGCCTCATAACACCTGACACAGCACAGGTAACACGCCTAATTAACACACAGGTAGAGGAGTGACAGGCAGACACAGGTAATACACAAAACAATACGTGAATTTAAAACCTCAATTTCTTAACTTAACCCTTTCACTGTTATTTCTCATATTTTTCCTTTATTTCAACTCACTGGGACATCTTCTCTTCATCTACACAACCCTCCACATTTCGTACTGGATCAGAAATTGCAAAATCTTCCCTTTCTTTGTGTATTTCTGTTTTGTGGATGCTTAGAAAGATTCCGTATATTGCTCTAATGTCGTTAATTGTGGTATGTGGCAGAGAAAGTGTTAAGAACCTGTACATTTAACTCAATTTCCTATACAAATACAATATAAGTGTTAAGAGTGCATTCCTTCTAACTTGCATCTCAGCTCCATAACTTAACCTAACCTAACCTGTACATTAAACTGAATTTCCTATAAAAAAAAAAGAGAGAAAAGATGGAAAAAAAACATAGCTAACTTTATATTATTATTACTGTTATTAAGTGTTAAGAGTGCATTCCCTCTAACTTGCATCTCAGCTCCATAACCTAACCTAACTTAACCTGTACATTAAACTGAATTTCCTATACAAATAAAAAAAAAAAAAGGAGAGAAAAGATGAAAAAAAAAACATAGCTAACTTTATATTATTATTACTGTTATTAAGTGTTAAGAGTGCATTCCCTCTAACTTGCATCTCAGCACCCTAACCTAACCTAACCTAATTTGACTGATTTGCATATTAACACCTGTACATAAATCTGAACTTCCTGTACAAATACAAAAAAATATACATAAAAAAAAGAGAAAAGATGGTGAAAATAGTTATCAAAATCAATATTCTTCTTTATAACAAAAAAAACCCACAACTTTTTATTATTATTATTATTATTATTATTATTATTATTACTATCATTTCTAATCTCTATAAAGTGGAAGAGACATACATTAGTGTAATTAGAATACACATTACATACATTCATACACACATACAAAGAAAATATTACCGTATTCCAATAGATGTAATGTAACGCTTGAGGTAAAAGATTGCCATATTTTGTAACACCTGAGAGAGAGAGAGAGAGAGAGAGAGAGAGAGAGAGAGAGAGAGAGAGAGAGAGAGAGAGAGAGAGAAGGATGCTGAGGAATAATACGGATGAAGCAAAGAACGAGGAGGAGGAGGAGGAGGAGGAGGAAGAGGAAGAGGAGGGAGAGGAGGGAGAAGTGAGAGAGGAAGGTGGAGAGGCAACAAAGAGAAGAAGAAGGAGGAGGAGGAGGAGGAGGAGGAGGAGGAGGTAGGTGGAGACGCGAGGGTGGAGAGGACAGAGTGGATAAGAGGATGTGGAGGAGAGGCTGGTGGAGTAAGGATGGGAGGAGGAGGAGGAGGAGGAGGAGGAGGAGGAGGAGGAGGAGGAGGAGAGCCTGGCTGGGAGGAAGTGGGTGAGGGGAGGTTGTGGATGGGAAGGGATGGGAGGGAAGTGGAGGAGGAGGAGGAGGAGGAGGAGGAGGAGGAGGAGGAGGAGGAGGAGGAGGAGGAGGAGGGAGGGGACGTGGGTGAATGTACTGGGAATATCTGTGATTATTCCCTTTGCACCTCTCTCTCTCTCTCTCTCTCTCTCTCTCTCTCTCTCTCTCTCTCTCTCTCCTTGAGAGAGAGAGAGAGAGAGAGAGAGAGAGAGAGAGGCTAATGCAGCAGAAGAAACAGCCTCACTACAGCCTACTCAGCTCTCTCTCTCTCTCTCTCTCTCTCTCTCTCTCTCTCTCTCACAACCTTCACCCTACCTTACCTAATCTAACTTACGTGTCTAATCACTACAAATCACTCTTTATAAATTAAGAGTTCGGCTCCACACACTACACTACTTATAACTTACTTAGAATGCCCTATGTCTGTCTGTCTGTCTGTCTGATTGTCTGTCTGTCTGTCTGTCTGTCTCACCTCTCTTTATTTTCTTCTCCCTGTCTATCTGTCTTCAATATACAAAAAGTCTCTCTCTCTCTCTCTCTCTCTCTCTCTCTCTCTCTCTCTCTCTCTCTCTCTCTCTCTCTCTCTCTCTATTTTATTTACTCGTTTTAGTTCAAGTTAGGTTAAGAGTAGATACACGGTTTCTACCATCCTCCTCCTCCTCCTCCTCCTCCTCCTCCTCCTCCTCTCTCTATTCCGTCCCTCCCAGCCTCCCTCCCTTCCTCCCTTCCACAGCTTGAGTTAAGTTAGGCTAAGATAGTTACTCCACCGTTTCTATCCCTCCATCTGCCTCTCCCTCTCCCTCCTCCGCCCCTCCACGCGTCCTCCACCCCTCCTCCACCCCTCCGTCTCCTCCACAGCCGCCGAGTCGCCGTCTCAACCCGCCAGCCAGCCAGCCAGCCAGCCAGACAGACAGACAGACAGCGGGCAAGTGGCAACGCAGGACTGCCAGACAACTAACCACACTTGGCAACGCCGCCGATGACGCGCTAAGCTAGCCATGAATTTGAAGCTCCTGTCATTGCCTCTCTCTCTCTCTCTCTCTCTCTCTTAGTATGTTCAAGGTTTCTATTTCATGGTCGTAGTTTTTTGTTTGCTTGTTTGTTTTTTTTTCGTGTTTTTTTTTTTCTTCTTTTCTTGATTTGATTACTTGTTGATTTTCTTTTGTGTGTGTGTGTGTGTGTGTGTGTGTGTGTGTGTGTGTGTGTGTGTGTGTGTGTGGGTTTGGTTATGAGTGTTTTTGTTGTGTTTCTTGTTTTGTTTCAATCTCTCTCTCTCTCTCTCTCTCTCTCTCTCTCTCTCTCTCTCTCTCTCTCTCTCTCTCTCTCTCTCTCTCTCTCTCTCTCTCTTTCTCACTTCAACTGACACACGAAAGATGACTGAGTGATTGACTGACTGCTTGTGACTGACTGACTACTGACCGACCACTGACTGATCGTGACTAAAACACTGAAGCTAAACTAGACTTGGCTTGAATGAAGACGCTTTGGACTGACTGACTGACTGACTGACTGACTAGCTAACTAACTGACTGAGATTTTGGGTCGCTACGAAGGTTTAACTGAATGCATGACTAACTTATATTGACTGAGAAGGTATATTAACCCTTTTTACTGTGACACGTGGGAATTGGCAGCAGGAGAATCAATGTGTGAAGTCTCTATAAGCATTTACAAGAAAGTTAGCGGTGAGAGAGAAGACATTATACCATTTTTTCCCCGGTTTAACCCTTTGGCCGCTATTCGGTACACCTTTCTTGGATTGCTGATCGCTGTGAGGTGTTTCTACTTGTTCTACAGCTACAATGAATCTATAAACTCGTAGAAAGTTGTAATATGTATTCTCTCCTGTCCCCCTTCCTTCTCATGCATACTTAAAAGGTTTCACACATTATTTTTGGTGCTGTTAATTGTTACGTATAGCAGTGAAAGAGTTGGGGTTATGTGTGGCTGTAAACAAGTAAAGGTGTCTCAGTGATTGGTGATTAGTGACAGGTGGACCAGGTAGCAGTCAAACAGTAACCCCTTCAGAACTGCGACAAATTTTTACCTTAAGATTTGTGTACGATTAGACCATTTTACTGACATTAGCAAGGGTCTATAGAAGTCAGAAAGTTAATGGCCACAGTCTTCACTATTTTAATCCCCCACATGAATTTCTGTATGAAATCACCAAATAGTTAGCAAATTGAATATTATTAGATTATTTTATACCATTTTACTGACATTAGGAAGGGTCTATGGAGGTCAGAAGATTAATGGCCACAGTCTTCACCATTTTAATCTCCCACATGAATTTCTGAAGCTGTATAAAATCGCCAAATAGTAACCAGAATGAATATAAAAACACGTCATGGTACTGAAGGGGTTAAGTTAAGAGTTTTGACTGGTGTGATTAACTGTATGAATCTAATGTGATTGAAACCTTCTCGTGACTGACTGTAGTGTATCTTGAACCGTCTTTTGTGTAACTGTGTGACTGTAATGTAATTCTAACTGTGTAGAATTTTGCAACAGTCTGTAATATGATTTGGGGTAACTGTAGTCCTTTTTTTTTTTTGTAACTTAGTGTAACCATATTGTAACTGATGAATGCTTTATTTTCTAACTGACTGGAGGAAAACTTAGAATGACTGTAACGTATGGTGTAACTGCAATATAACTGTAACTAAATATTCTTCCCTGTAATTAACTATTGCAATATCACCTTACCATTCTTTGCATAATAACAGACTTTTTAATACAATTCCAACTAAGTCATATCTATTTATTTATTATTTATTTTTTTTACAATATTACAATGAGTCATCTTTTTTCATACCAACCTGTACTTTAATTCTAAGCTACTGCAGGTGGCACAGAAGGAGGCAACGCGAATGTATCCTTCTCTTTTTATAATATATATACAAGGAGAAATAAAATACTCCTGCTACTCCTGAGTTTCTTTCCACCACCCACCAACCCACCTGTTCTACATTGTTACATCTTTTTATAATGTAAGAAGAGAAAACTGGCAGAGGGCAACAGATAGAGTAAAGAAAACAAAAAAAATCTCCACTTAGTTGTCAGTCCCCATGCAGGTCCGAGAGAGTTAACCAAAGGAAAGGGAGCAAATGTCTTGAAACTGACTCACAACTCTTCTGACCGAGACCCAAGCACTCTCCTCTCACCGCGACAATTTTCAAAGGCAACAAAGAAGGTTTACCAGATTCCCAAGAGCGTTTCATCAGTTATTAATGCAGAAATCTTGTTAACCTATCCCTGGAACCGTAAAAACAGCCTTAGAGAACCAAGCACTTTATAACAAAATTGAATTAAGAAATATTATCACCACGACTATTTTTCTGAGGCCACAGAGATGGATAATCGGGTTTTCAAGCGTGCTTCTCCTCTTAATCCCCTTCAATACTTGGTCATATTTCTACCTTGAGATTTGTGTACGATTAGACCATTTTATTGACATTAGGAACAGTCTATGGGGGTCAGAAGATTAATGGCCACGGTCTTCACTATTTTAATCCCACACATAAGTTTCTGAAGCTGTATAAAATCACCAAATAGCAAGTAGAAGGAATAAGGAAACTTGTTATGGTACTGAAATCTTGTTAATCTGTCACTAGCATCGTAAAAAAAAAAAATCTTATGGACACTTGTCACTAGCAGAGTCTTTTGAAAGTAGTGTAAGTGCTGGGCTGACTGATTAACTGGCTGACTGACTGTAGAGGAGGGGCAGGGGTTGAGATGTTGACTGACTGACTGACTGAATGATTGACTGAATATAGAGGAGGGGACAGGGGTTGAGATATTGACTGACTGACTGACTGATTGACTGTTGAGGAGGTGCAGGAGCTGACGTGTTGACTGACTGACTGACTGTAGGTGCAGGAGCTTACGTGTTGACTGACCGACTGACTGACTGTAATGAATGGTCGAGGCTAAGCTCTAAACTGACTGTCTGACTAACCGACTGACTGACTAACTGGCTGACTGACTTCATTACAAGGTCTGTGCATGAGCGTGGCTGATCCTTGCATGGCCGTGACTGATTGACCATAACGCCTGCTGACTGCTAACCACTGCCACTCAACACGCCACTAACCCTCAACTGAATTAAGCCTTAGAGAACACTGAACTGAATTTGACTCTTACTGGAAAATTAAATGACTCTAAACCCTTTCAGTACCATGCCATTCTGCTTACTATTTGGACAATTTGGTGATTTTATACAGCTTCAGAAACTCATGAGGGGGGAGAGGATTAAAATAGTGAAGACTGTGGCCTTAATCTTGTGACCTCCATAGATCCTTCCTAATGTAAATAAAATCGTCTAATCACATCAAAATATTCATGATAAAAATGCCTTCCAGTACTGAAGGGGTTGAAATGTAACTATCTCTAATTTCTAACTGGATGGTGAGTTAACTTTGTCTCTTAATGAAAACTGTGAAGAAAAAAAAAAACTCACTCTGACACTGTAAAACTAAATTAAATAAACTAACTGTAAAGTAATCTAACTGTACTGTACCTAACTGTAAACTAGATATACTGTACCTAACTGTAAACTAAACTAGATATACTGTACCTAACTGTGAATTAAACTAACTGTACTGGACCTAACTGTAAACTAAACTAGATATACTGTACTAACTGTAAACGAAACTAACTGTACTGTAACTGCAAAACTGAGGTAACTATAACTCAACTGACTGTATCTCATCTCTAACTGAAAACTAACTTAATTGATCCTTCCTGAAATCACCAAGAATTTTCCTGCAACTAGAAAAAAAAAGTGTTTCTTGTGATTTTTCCTTCTATCTGTAACTTTCTATAATAAATTGTGACTATTTTCTTTTTTTTTTCTATGCCTATAATTGTCTTTGTATTATCCAATTAATTATTTTCCCTGATTCTTCTATAACTAAACTGTATATAACTTCTTTTCTCTAATTCTTCTAAAACTAAATTGTATATAACTTCTTGTTCTCTGATTCTTCTATAACTAAACTGCATATAACTTCTTGCTCTCTAATTCTTCTATAACTAAACTGTATATAACTTCTTTTTCTCTAATTCTTCTATAAGTAAACTGCATATAACTTCTTTTTCTCTAATTCTTCTATAACTAAACTGTATATAACTTTTTGCTCTCTAATTCTTCTATAACAACAGTTTTTCTCTAATTCTTCTATAACTAAACTGTATATAACTTCTTGCTCTCTAATTCTTCTATAACTAAACTGTATATAACTTAATGTTCTCTGATTCTTCTATAACTAAACTGTATATAACTTCTTTTTCTCTAATTTTTCTATAACTAAATTGTATATAACTTCTTTTTCTCTAATTCTTCTATAAGTAAACTGCATATAACTTCTTTTTCTCTAATTCTTCTATAACTAAACTGCATATAACTTCTTTTTCTCTAATTATTCTATAACTAAATTGTATATAACTTCTTTTTCTCTGATTCTTCTATAACTAAATTGTATATAACTTCTTGCTCTCTAATTCTTCTATAACTAAACTGTATATAACTTAATGTTCCCTGATTCTTCTATAACTAAATTGCATACAGCTTCTTTTTCTCTGATTTTCCTATAACTAAGCTATTCATAACTTATTTCCCTTCATTCTTCTATAACTAAACTGCATACACCTTTTTTCCCTTGATTAATCCATAAGGAAGCTATATGTAATTTTTTTTTTCCCTGCAACTGTATCCCTATGACAAAATATTATGGTTTAGATTTTTCCCCTGATATTTTTCCTCCTTTTTTCCTTTGTGTGACATGATTGCAGTTGACATAATTATGCTTCTCATTTCCTCTTGTTTGTTTCCCTTGTTTACCTTCCTTCCTTCCTTCCTTCTTCTTTCCTTCTTTCTTTTCTTTTATCTTCTTTCCTTCACTGCATCAATAATTTCTCTCCATCTCTATAATTTTCTTCCTCAGTTTGATTTGATTAGTGGTTTTCC
>NC_059263.1:6982500-6990000 GCF_017591435.1 Portunus trituberculatus | reverse complement strand
TCTATTTTCCTTATCTATTTGTTCATTGTCTTGAAATTTTGTTAGTAAATGATAGTTTTTTTGTTGTCTTTTGTTGTTTTCGTTGTATGTATGTATGTATGTATGTATGTATGTATATATGTATGTATGTTTCTCCTGTTTTTGGTCCTTCATTTTATTCATTTATTTTATTCATTCATATACTATTTTATTTATTTTTTCACTTGGTCGTCTTGAAATCTTGTAAGTACTTGATAGGTTAGTTGATGTTCTTGTTCTTGCGTTAGTATTTGTCGATTTAAGAAGAAACACGTGAAAATTAATAATAGCATCCTTCTCTCCTCTCCTTCTATTCTGTATGGCTGCCTTTCACTTAGGGCAGAAGGACTAACATCAGAATGAAGACTACTATCAACAACTCGCAACGTGACGATTGAAGAAGAAACATGAGGAAAATTAATCGTTTCTCTCTTCTACTTTTTATATGGATTTCTATTAATTAATACCTAAAAGAAAGTTCACCTGTTCACATTATGTCAACAATTTCAAAGTGGCAATTTAAAAAGATACGCTTGAAAAAAAAAAAATCGTTTCCTTTCTCTCTCTCTCTCTCTCTCTCTCTCTCTCTCTCTAGATCTCTCAGTTAAAGACAGCCAAGGTTAATCTGTTCATATAATAATAACTAGGATACAAAACATAAAACAAAGTTACTGTTTATTTCATGACATCAACACACGTGACGATTAAACCCTTCAACACTGGGACACATTTTTTACCTTGAGATTTGTGTACGATCAAGCCATTTTATTGACATTAAGAAGGGTCTAAGGAGGTCACAAGATTAATGGCCAGAATCTTCACTATTTTAATCCCCACATAAGTATCTGAAGCTGTATAAAATCACCAAATAGTAACCAGAATGAATATGAAAACGCGTCATGGTACTGAAGGGATTAAGGAAGAAAACATTGAAAAATTTTAATCTCTCCTCTAGTTTTCAGTACAAATGCCTCTCGGTTTAAGTCAGAAAATGTTAATCCCTTCACACTAGCCAATCTTTCACACGTGCAGCGAAGGATGAGTGACACTGTTGCCTGGTGACACTCAGCTAGCGTGCCACGACTGAGGGAAATAAGAGAGAGGCATAACAAGGTGGAGCTCACGGAGACGGTCAACCCTTTTAGTGTGACAATGTGTGGACTCTTTATTACCACCTACGAGAAGGAAAGATGTAAAAAGGGAAGAAGAAATGTACAAGGAAGAGATTTTTGCCGTTTCTAGTCACTGTGATTTAACGCGATTTCATATTAATTCTGCTTATCATTTGGTGATTTTATACAGCTTCAGAAACTCGTGTGTGGGATTAAAATAGTGAAGAACCTGGCCATTAATCTTTTACCTCCATAGACCCTTCTTGATGTCAATAAAATGTACACAAATCTCAAGGTAAAAATGTGTCCCAGTACTGAAGGGATTAAGGAGATTTGATTCCATTAGGAGAGGAAATGTTTTAATGGTAAGTAACAGGAAACAATGGGATAGGAAACAGGAGTCAAATGAAAAGATAATAGCGTTAGGGAAAAGGATTAGAGAGTTAAAAGAGAAAGTAATGGTGAGATTTAAGGAGATTTAGTCACATAAGGAGAGAAATTGTTTTAATGGTTAGTGACACAGGAAACAATGAACCAGAAAGTGAGAAGGTTTAAGTAGGAAGAAAGCAAAGTTAGAAAAGTGTCTAGAGAATCAGTTAAGAAAATAATGAGGCATTGAAAGAAAGTTTAGAGGTGTAAGAAGAGAAAATATCTTAGTGGTTTAGTGACATAGGGAACAATGAGAGAGAAAATGGAAGAGTCAAATGAAAAGAAACGTGTCTAGAGAATTAGTTAAGAAAGTAATGAGGCACTGAAAGGAAGCTTGGATGTATAAGAAGAGGAAATGTCTTAGTGGTTTAGTGACAGGAAACAACGAGAGAGAAAATGGGAGAGTCAAATGAAAATAAAAGTGTGTAGAGAGTAATGGCGCAATGTAAGGAGGTTTGGTTGTATAAGTAAAGGAAATGTCTTAGTGGTTTAGTGACACAGGAAACAGAGGTAGAAAGTGAGACGGTTGCATGGAAAGGTAGGAGAGTTAGGAAGGTAGTTGGAGAGTTAATTATGAAAGCAGTTACGAAGATAGTGAAAGACAGTTGCAATGGCTACAGTGGCAGTTAAGAAAGTGACAGTGGAAGTTAATGAAGTATAAAAATAATAGAAATAGTAGTTAGGATTGCTGGTTAAGAATATGATAACGCGTCCTGACACTGAAAGGGATTAATAGTGCAGTTAGGAAGGTAGTGATGAAGTTAGTGGTAGTTAAAGGCATCATGATCATAGCTGGAGTAGTTAAGACGGGAAGGTAGTCACGGGGCAGTTAGGAAGGTAGTTATAAGTGGCAGTTTACAAGGAGGTTTCTTTTTACCTTCACTTATTCTAACTTTCTCCCTCGTGTGTGTTTTACTATTGTCTACTTTTTCCCCTTCATAATTTTCTTCCTTCCTTCCTTCCTTCATCCTTTCCTTCTTTCCTTCCTTCCTTACTTTCTTCCTTCTTTTCTTCTTTCTTTT
Source organism: Portunus trituberculatus (assembly GCF_017591435.1). Taxonomy (NCBI): domain Eukaryota; kingdom Metazoa; phylum Arthropoda; class Malacostraca; order Decapoda; family Portunidae; genus Portunus; species Portunus trituberculatus. The sequence continues at coordinate 6,987,419 of NC_059263.1, read as the reverse complement.
CTTCCTGTCATCCTTCACTCAGTTATCAATGATTTTGTTCTCCCTTCTACGATGTTTTTATTTCTTCTATTGATTCTTTTGTTGCGCATTTCTTTCTTCCTTTCTTCCTTCTTTCATAATTCTTCCAAGTAAAATTATCCATATTCTCTATTTCACTGTCGTTCTCGTATTTTTTTTTCTTTTCTCTTTCTTTTCTCGTTTCCTTCGTAATTATTCCTTCACCATTTTTTTTCCTTCCTTATTTCATTCTCTGTCATTCATCGTCACTATTCAAGCCCATTTCATTTACACCCATCATTCCATCACCCATTCCTACTACTTTTAGTCATCCATTTTCTTTTCTTTTTCTATTAATGATCAGTCGTCACCATTTTCATTCACTATTCTCCATCAAAAATTCAAAATCAAAATCCATTTCACTCACTCACTTCACAATCACACTTCTTTTCATCACCATCTTCACCCACATCATCATTATCATTTTTTTTGTTTTGTTTGTTTTTTTTTCTGACCATTATCCTTTCACAATTAATTCCTTCACCACCATTATCTTCATTATCCTCAACGTACAACACTCTTCCTCTCATCCTCATCTCATTCAGTCAATTCCTTCCTTTTGCTGTTCTTTCTTTCAGTCACGAGGTTCCTAGTTTTGGTCACCTGGTTTCATTTTCTTCACTGGGAGAGAGACAAGAATTAAAACACTGCCTTATTTTTTGTGGTGTCAGTTGCAGTAAAAGTTGGAGAAGCCTTGAGCTCTTCTGTTCCTTAAGTGTTAATGTAGAGAGCTGGAAGAAAAGAGAGACAGAAAATAAGAGAAGAGAAATAGAAGGAAAGGAAGGAAGATAATGGTAAGAGGACGGGAGAAAAAAGTGAGAAGAGAGAGAGAAATAGAAGGAAAGGAAGAAATATAAAAAATGAGAGGAGATATAGAAGGAGAGGATGGGAGAAAAAAAAATAAGAGGAGAGAGGTGGAAGAAAGGAGAGATAGAAAATTAGAGAAGAGATATCAAAGGAAATGAAAGGAGAAATAAATAAGAGGAGAGAGAAATAGAAGGAAAGGAAGGAAGAAAAAATATAACAGGAGAAAGATAGAAGGAAGAAAAAAATAGAAAAGGCATGAGAAAGACAGAAGGAAAGAAAGAAAGAAAGAAAAAAGCAAGAGAAGAGATAGAAGAAAGAAAAAGATAGGAAATAAGTAAGAGAAGAGATATATAAGGAAGGAAAGATGGGAAAAGTATGAGAAGAGAGACAGAAAGGAAGGAAGGAAGGAAAGAAAGAAAGAAGAAAGGAAGGAGGGAAAGTAGTAAGGAAGAAAGTAAAGAAAGAGAAAAAACAGAAAATTAATAAAGAGATTAATGAAGAAAGAAAGACATATATAATCACATAAATATCCATATTAATAAACGAAGAAAGAAAGAAAAAAAAAGGGAAGGAAAGAAAGAAATGGAAGGAAGGAAGAAAGAAAAACGAAAAGAAAAAGGAAAATTCACATATTAGCACAAAAGGAAAAAAAATATAATAAAAACAAGAAAAAGACAGAAAGAGGCAGAGAGGAAATAAAAAGAAAAATATTCAAGCTTAAAAAAGAAAATATAGAAAAAAAAGGAATCTTGTAGACTTAGAAAATATGAAAAAAAAACATTAATAAACCGGAAAAAAATTATCTAGGCTTAGAATACAAAAAAAGTATATAGGAAAATAGAATTAAACGTTTAGGAAAATAAGAAAAGACTAACACTATAAAGTTAGGAAAATACAAATGTAGAGATAAATTTGCTGTAGGCCTAAAGATGACTAAGAAAGAAGAAGATATAGACAGATAAAAGGGAAAAAAGGTGGAAAAAAATAGCTATGCCTAAGAAAAGAAAAGGAAATATAGACAGACATAATGTGAAAAAAGAGACAAAAACTTGCTAGGCCTAAAAATACTTAAAAGAAAATATAGACACACAAAAGGGGAAGAAAAAGGGGAAAAAAGTTAAGCCTAAAAGAAGTTACGAAGAGAAGGAAAATTGTGTCCTTAATTTTACGAAGAGAAGGAAAATTTTGCTCTTAATTTTACGAAGAGAAGGAAAATTTTGCTCTTAATTTTACGAAGAGAAGGAAAATTGTGTCCTTAATTTTACGAAGAGAAGGAAAATTTTGTCAATGTTATGAAGAGAAGGAAAATTTTGCTCTTAATTTTACGAAGAGAAGGAAAATTTTGTCAATGTTAAGAAGAGAAGGAAAATTTTGTCCTTAATGTTACAAAAAGAAGGAAAATCTTGCTCTTAATTTTACGAAGAGAAGGAAAATTTTGTCAAAGTTAAGAAGAGAAGGAAAATCTTGCTCTTAATTTTACGAAGAGAAGGAAAATTTTGTCAATGTTAAGAAGAGAAGGAAAATTTTGTCCTTAATGTTACAAAAAGAAGGAAAATCTTGCTCTTAATTTTACGAAGAGAAGGAAAATTTTGTGAAGTAAAAAATCATGAAAAAGAAAAGAAGGACAAGAAAGAAAAATTGTTCTGCCACTCCCTCAAAAAAAAAATGAACGAAGGAAAGAAAAACGAAAAAAAGTAAGAAAAGATCAAGAAAATTTAAGGAGTGAAAAAAAAAATATTGGAATCCTAAAAATGAGAAAAATTGAAGAAAAGAAAGAAAATACTGTGAAGGAATAGAATAAAAGATAGTAATAGTGAAAACAGGATAGAAAAGTGAGCGAAAAGGGATAAAATATAAGAAAAGACAAAAGAAGAATAAATATTAGCTAAAGAGGAAGATAGAAAAAACTTTGAAGATAGTGAAAGAAAGAAAAAAAATATAGATAATTACCACCACCACCACCACCACCACTACTACTACTACTACTACTACTACTACTATCTCCGTAAGTCCCACCATATGATAAACATCCTTATTATTATTAAAGTTGGTAGTAGTAGTAGTAGTAGTAGTAGTAGTTGTTGTAGTTGTTGTTGTTGTTGTTGTTGTTGTTGTTGTTGCAGTGGTGCAGTGGCAGTGGCAGCAGCAGCAGCAGTGCAGCAGCAGCAGCAGCAGCAGCAGCAGTGGCAGCAGCAGCAGCAGCAGCAGCAGCAGCAGTGGCAGCAGCAGCAGCAGTGGCAGCAGCAGTGGCAGTAGTGGTGGCAGCAGCAGTGGCAGTGGTTGCAGCAGCAGCAGCAGCAGCAGCAGCAGCAGTGGCAGCAGCAGCAGCAGCAGCAGCAGCAGCAGTGGCAGCAGCAGCAGCAGCAGCAGTGGTGCAGTGGTGAGTAGCAGCAGCAGCAGCAGCAGTGGCAGCAGCAGTGGCAGTGGCAGTGGCAGTGGTGTGGTGGCAGTGGCAGTGGCAGCAGTGGCAGGCAGTGGCAGTGGCAGCAGCAGTGGCAGTGGCAGTGGCAGTGGCGGTGGCAGTGGCAGTGGTGGCAGTGGCAGTGGCAGTGGCAGTGGTGGTGGTGGTGTGGCGGTGGCAGTGGCAGTGGTGGCAGTGGCAGTGGCAGTGGCAGTGGCAGTGGTGGTGGTGGCAGTGGCAGTGTGTGGTGGCAGTGGCAGTGGCAGTGTCGGTGGTGGTGGCAGTGGCAGTGGCAGTGGTGGTGGTGGTGGCAGTGGCAGTGGTGGTGGCAGCAGTGGCAGTGGCAGTGGCAGTGGTGGTGGTGGCAGTGGCAGTGGCAGTGTGGCAGTGGCAGTGGCAGTGGCGGTGGCAGTGGCAGTGGCAGTGGCAGTGGCAGTGGTGGCAGTTGCGGTGCAGTGGCGGTGGCAGTGGTGGTGGTGGCAGTGGCAGTGGCAGTGGTGGCAGTGGCAGTGGCGGTGGCAGTGGTGGTGGTGGTGGTGGTGGTGGCAGTGGCAGTGGTGGCAGTGGCAGTGGTGGTGGCAGTGGCAGTGGCAGTGGCAGTGGTGGCAGTGGCAGTGGCAGTGGTGGCGTTAGCAGTGGCAGTGGCAGTGGCAGTGGTGGTGGCAGTGGTGGTGGTGGCGGTGGCGGTGGTGGTGGTGGTGGCAGTGGTGCAGCAGTGGCAGTGGCAGTGGTGGCAGTGGCAGTGGTGGTGGCGGTGGTGGTGGCAGTGGTGGTGGTGGCGGTGGCAGTGGCAGTGGTGGTGGCAGCAGTGGCAGTGTGGCGGTGGCAGTGGTGGTGGTGGCAGTGGCAGCGGTGGCAGCAGTGGCAGTGGCAGTGGTGGTAGTGGCAGTGGCAGCAGTGGTGGCAGTGGCAGTGGCAGTGGTGCAGTGGCAGCAGCAGTGCAGTGGCAGTGGTGGTGGCAGTGGCAGTGTGGCAGTGGCAGTGGCAGTGGCAGTGGTGGCAGTGGTGGTGGCAGGTGGTGGTGTAGTGGTGGTGGCAGCAGTGGCAGTGGTGCAGTGGTGGCAGCAGCAGTGGCAGTGTGCAGTGGCAGTGGCAGTGGTGGCAGGTGGCAGTGGCAGCAGTGGCAGCAGCAGCAGTGGCAGTGGCAGTGGCAGTGGTTGCAGCAGCAGTGGTTGCAGTAGCAGTGGTGGCAGTGGCAGCAGCAGTGGCAGTGGCAGCAGGCAGTAGCAGTAGCAGTAGCAGTAGCAGTAGTAGTAGTGAAATAGTTATCAATACTGTGACTTTACAATAAAATACACAATTACATTTTTGATCCTTCTTATGTATGATATTTATTGCTAGTTGTATCATTTCCTTTTATGAAGTGTGGCATTAAAATCTCTCTCTCTCCCTCTCTCTCTCTCTCTCTCTCTCTCTCTCTCTCTCTCTCTCTCTCTCTCTCTCTCTCTCTCTCTCTCTCTCTCTCAGTAACATTATTATTATAGTACTATTATCATTATAGTATTATATTTTTATTATTATTGTAATGTGATTGCTATTATTTGTATAATTTTCATTATTATTTTATTTATTAATGTATCATTATTAATAATGTTTTAATGTAAATTGTTTTATTATTGTACGTTTACTATTATTATTATAATTGTTATATTAT
>NC_059263.1:6950000-6967500 GCF_017591435.1 Portunus trituberculatus | reverse complement strand
CACACACACACACACACACACACACACACACACACACACACTTAGAATTTACCTTATATCAACACGTTTCTTTTTTTCACTCCTTTATTTATTTTACTACATTTTCTTATCATATACTTTTTAAAATCTAGTTGTAATTATCATCGTTTTCATATACGATGGAAAAAAATGGATTACAATGACTTATATTAATCAATTCTTCTTATATTCATTTTCTTTATTCATATTAGCACATTCCTTATCAGACTCTATTCTTAACCTTTGCACACTTTTCTCGCTGTTCTTCACAAGGCTGAGGCAAGACACAGGTAAGTCACAGGTGAGTCACGGTAGGAGGCAGCAGTCACGCCCTCAGTCACACCTGCCAACACGTCTCATCAGGGCCTGAATTCCGAAACACTTTGCTCTCTCGCCATCACTGGTTTCCAAAGGCTCTAATTGAAGATACTCGTGTTTTTAAGAGTATTTTTAAGGTTCTGCTGATAGAATAGCAAGATTTCTAGTTTATTAAAAGGAAAAACTGACTTGAAAACCTGGCTATTTGTGTCTGTGGGCTTGGTAAATTGTCGTAGTAAGAGGGGAAAGCGTTTCTGAATACGGGTGTAGAATCTCAAGGCACTACACCACTTAACCTTGTAATCTTGTACAGGGGAAGACAACGCTCTCAAATACGTCAGTGCCCTTTCAGCTTTTATCCTCTACTTTGAACACCTCGAGATGGAAATTGTTGGGTTGTTTGCAAGGGTGTTTGTTGGTCATTTGACTGAATAGAGCTAGAGTCTTACAATCTTGTGGGTGATAGTCTTACATGTTGAAGTGAGTGTGTTTGCAGTCTTAAAAGCTCTAGTGAGTGTGTTTAGTCTTACATGTTGTAGCGAGTGTGTTTGCAGTCTTACAAGCTCTAGTGAGTGTGTTTAGTCTTACATGTTGTAGTGAGTGTGTTTGCAGTCTTAAAAGCTCTAGTGAGTGTGTTTAGTCTTACATGTTGAAGTGAGTGTGTTTACAGTCTTACAAGCTCTAGTGAGTGTGTTTAGTCTTACATGTTGAAGTGAGTGTGTTTACAGTCTTACAAGCTCTAGTGAGTGTGTTTAGTCTTACATGTTGTAGTGAGTGTGTTTGCAGTCTTACAAGCTCTAATGAGTGTTATCAGAGTTCTACAAGAATAGTTTCATGACAGTTCCTAATGATTAACAAATTTTTAGTGGACATCAGTAATTTTTAAGGATATTTTTATGATTCCAGTGACAGTTTATTTTATTAATTTGCAGGCGACTTTTATTATTATTATTATTATTATTATTATTATTATTATTATTATTATTATTATTATTATTTCATTAGTGTTTTCCAGAGCTGTTACTGCTGGCTTGATTGACTGTTGCGAACGATACCGTGGTTAACCCCTTCAATACTGGGACACATTTTTACCTTGAGATGTGTACACGATTAGCCCACTTTATTGACATTAGGAGGGGTCTATGGAAGTCAGAAAATTGATGGCTACAGTCTTCACTATTTTAATCTTCACATACGTTTCTGAAGCTGTATAAATCACCAGATAGTAAGCAGAATGAATATGGAAACGCGTCATGGTACTCAAGGGGTTAAAATAATTGGTGTGAGAGTTTAATGAGTACTCTGCACAAATCAAGGGGAAACACTCACGAGAACTTTACCAATCCTCTTTTGTGGCCTTTCAATATAGACCCAGTTCCAGTCACCCTTTTTATCTTTTGAAAAATAAATAAATAGGAAAATACGTGAAAAAACAGCAGGAAGTGTTTGAGAGAAGGACACACAGACAGACAGACAGACAGACTGATATATAATGTACTGTACAGAAATAAATAAATAGAGATTGTTGCTTGACGGAAAAAAAATGTACAAACGGATATGATATGATAAACGCGCACACACGCACACGCACACACACACACACACACACACACACACACACACACACACACACACAAACACATTCGTAAATTATTCGCTGATTACCAAAATGACGATGTTTGTTGAGTTTTGTGGCTTTGTCTAACGCCACAACACAATTTTCGTATACCGCTGGAATGATTTCGCAGCTGTTAAGTCATTCAATGCCACTTCAGATACTACACCAACTCTACTTACCGAATCTAACACTCAAACTAAGGTAAAACAGATACATGGAAATCTTTACAAGTACTCTATTTCTACAAGTGTTTAGAGAATAATTTATGATTTCATTTCACTGTTCTTTAAGTCATTCAATGCCACTCCGCCATCTTTACTGAAGGGATCCAGTACTCTTAGCGTAAAACATAAATAGATAAGCAAATAAATAGACAAAAGCTGATAATAAAAATAGCAATTCTTAAAGTATTTTGTTTTCTGGAGAGTTAATGTAATATTCTGAGTCTCCTTTATTTCACAGCTTCTACGTAAATAAACACCACGAAACGGTTCAAATACCACAATAACAATGCTTAAGGAATCGATCATAAGGAGACAATTAATAAAGGAACAATATTGAAGTACCGTTGTTATTATCATTCTTAAGTGAACATAATAATTTAGGTTCCTTCTGTCACACCTGTTTACTTCCTCTAATGCCGCGATAAATAAAGAATAAATCCACAAAAATACAAGGAAAATCAAGAAAAACACATAATCTAAACAAGAATGGACAAATAAAAGGAAAAATACAAAAAAAATACAAGTAGAATAATGAAAAACATATGATTTAGACAAGGAAGAGTAAATAAAACGAAACTACAAAAATATAAGAAAAATCACGAAAAACACATACTATCTAAACAAGAAAGGGTTAAAAAAAAAATAATAAAGAAAATACAAGTAGAATAATGAAAAATATATGATTTAGACAAGGAAGAGTAGATGAAACGAAACTACAATAAATACAAGAAAATAAGAGAAAACTAACCACCAATAACACACCAGCTCTATTTAAGGTATCTAACACTCTTTATCTCTTCAGCACCAGGATGCGATTCCACATTCATTCTGCTTACTATTTGGTGATTTCATACAGCTTCAGAAACTCATGTGGGGGATTAGAATAGTAAAGACTCTGGCCATTAATCTTTTGACCTCCGTATATCCTTCCTAATGCAAATGAAATCGTCTAATCATTCCCTAATATAATCAAGATAAAAGAAAAAAAGACCTCGAAATGAAAGGCTAAACTAAATATTCTTGCTTTCATTATAGACTAATTTTAGCATCCCTTTTTCCCACAGGTGTCCACGTGATCAAATGCCACAAAAATGCATTCAAACTCTACATCCCTTTTTTTCACGGATGTCCACGTGATCAAATGCCACAAAAATGCATTCAAAGTCTATATCCCTTTTTTTCACGGATGTTCACGTGATCAAATGCCACAAAAATGCATTCAAACTCTACATCCCTTTTTTTCACGGATGTCCACGTGATCAAATGCCACAAAAATGCATTCAAACTCTACATCCCTTTTCCCACAGGTGTCCACGTGATCAAATGCCACAAAAATGCATTCAAAGTCTACATCCCTTTTTCCACAGGTGTCCACGTGATCAAATGCCACAAAATGCATTCAAACTCTACATCCCTTTTTTTCACAGGTGTCCACGTGATCAAATGCCACAAAAATGCATTCAAAGTCTATATCCCTTTTTTTCACGGATGTCCACGTGATCAAATGCCACAAAAATGCATTCAAACTCTACATCCCTTTTTTTCACGGATGTCCACGTGATCAAATGCCACAAAAATGCATTCAAAGTCTACATCCCTTTTTTCCACGGATGTCCACGTGATCAAATGCCACAAAAATGCATTCAAACTCTACATCCCTTTTCCCACAGGTGTCCACGTGATCAAATGCCACAAAATGCATTCAAACTCTACATCCCTTTTTTCCACAGGTGTCCACGTGATCAAATGCCACAAAAATGCATTCAAACTCTTAATTTTGAAACATTTTGCACATCCAACACTCCCACAACAAAATTCTTGAAGTCCTACACTGAATTATTTTCCGGAGCGTTTAGGGAGTAACACACGGTCTCACTCACATTAGTTTAAATCGATCAGCTTCACAAATGACAACAAAAACTACAAGATTCTTAAAAACAAATCATCCTTACATACCGCTGTCAAGGTAATGCAGGTATACGAGTCTCGGAAAGCTTATGAACCTGATGGTGTCTATTCTATTGGTCTCCAAAAACTGTTCCTCCGTGCTTCCACCTTGCCTTGTCAAAAAACTCTTCCATCTCTGTCTATCTCCATCCTTCCTTCATGATGGAATTTTACCTACATTTAGACTATTCCTAGAAACAGTGATCATTCCAAATCCTCAAACTACTGCCCTATTGCTTTGATTTCCTGCCCTAACGTTCAATCTACCCCTATACAGGAAGGTTTCACTCCGTCTTCCCGGCCTCACTGGACAAGACCAACCAACGTACTTTCTTTTATTACGACTAACGTGTCCAACTCCCTAATGCAAGAGTTATCCAGTATTCATAGTCATTAATTCCTCTTTCCTTCTTCGTGTTACTTGAGTCTTTCAAGAGGGACGCTTCTTCCTATTTTGGATTATCTTTCTGATGTTTCTGTTTGGAGCTGGCACCTCAGTGGGCCTCTCTCTCTCTCTCTCTCTCTCTCTTTGCCCTTGACCAGTGCTCCTCTTACATGAAAAAAAGGATTCCCAAGGTTTCTCACAGGATTCTGACACACCCTAGACTGCCAGAAGGATCCCCTGAGGAGTTCCTGAAATGTACTAAAGGATCTGAAATCATCCTAAAGCACTTCTGCATCATTTTGTGTCCTTCTTTCTCCTAACACACCAACTAAAGGACAACCGAAATATATCACAGTAACATTTAACATCCTACTCTGCCAGGAGAAACCCTTGACATGCACACAAAACACGTTAAAGGATCCCATCCCATCCTAAACCCAAAAGAATCTCATGTCAAGCTCCTACAATGCATTAAAGTACTATAAAACACCGCAAAGTACCTCTCTTCACCCTGAGTACTTTTTCACCCTTTCCTTTTTACCACCTAATCTCAATTCTTAAAGTACTCAGCGTGCCTAAGTACTTTCTGAAAGGCTTAAGGGGCGGCCAATCCTCTCTCCACGTAATGTCAAGGCTCTTCACTGCCCTCAGATCAGAAACACTCTACGGCATTACAACATGACTTGGTACACTGCTATGGGTACAAGAACGCTACAGATTACCTTAAGTGCTGTCTCTATGGTACAAGTATGCTACAGATTACCTCGCGTGCTGTCTGTATGCTTCCTTGTCTAAATGATGTGTGTCTTTACTTATTTTCTTGCATTTTTTGATTATTTTATTAATTTTCTCTTCCTTGTTTATATTATGTGTTTTTTCGTTATTTTTCTTGTGTTTTTGTAGGTTTTCTTTTCTTTTATTTTATTATTCGTTGTTTAGATTATGTTTTTTTTTTTTCCTTATTATACTTAAATTTTTGTAGTTTTTTTTTTTTATTAATTTTCTCTTCCCTGTTTAGACGGTGTGTGTTTTCCTTATTTTTCTTGTATTTTTGTAGTTTTTGTTTTTATTTATCGTGTTTGTGTTACTTTTTTTTTATTTCTTGATTGATTTTGTTGACTCTCCTCTATTTTTATTTTTTTTCCTTATTTTATCTCTTGTTCTTTGCTTTTTCTTTTTCTTTTAACCTTTTCTACTATTTTTTCTATTTTTTCCTTTTTTTGCTTTTGGTTTCTTGGTATTTTTCTTTCTCTCTTTCCTTTTCTTTTCATTTCTGAGTTAGATTATTCTTTCACTCTCTCGTTCTTTCTCTTCTTTCTTTCCAATCAGCTTCCTCCTTCCATTTTTCAGTTTTTTTTTTTTTTTTTTTTTTTTTCTTTTTATTCTTATACCTTCTCCATTACTTCCCTTTCTCCTTAACCTTCCCTCAAAATATAAACAAATCAAAACAAATCAACACAAACAAGGAAATAAATATACAAAAAAATAACACAACTTTCCCACGAATAAAAAGATGAAAATAGAAAAAAAGAAGAAGGAAACAAGAAAGAGGAAAACTAGATTGAATAAAATAGTGAAGATTGTGGCCATTAATCTTCTGACCTCCATAGACCCTTCCTAATGTTAATAAAATCATTTAATCCCAACCAAAACTCAAGGTAAAACTGTGTCCCAGTACTGAAGGTGTTAAAATAGTGAAGACTGTGGCCATTAATCTTCTGACCTCAAAAACACTTCCTAAATGTCAGTAAAATGGTCTAATCGTATGCAAACCTCAAGGAGAAAATGTGTCCTAGTACTGAAGGTGTTAAAATAGTGAAGACTGTGGCCATTAATCTTCTGACCTCAAAAACACTTCCTAAATGTCAGTAAAATGGTCTAATCGTATGTAAACCTCAAGGTAAAAATGTGTCCCAGTACTGAAGGTGTTAAAATAGTGAAGACTGTGGCCATTAATCTCCTGACCTTCATAGACCGTTCCTAATGTTAATAAAATCATCTAATCACACCCAAAACTCAAGGTAAAAATGAGTCTCAGTACTGAAGGGGGTCAAATACAACTAAGAACCAAACTGACTCTCTGTTGGCACTCTAAGATAAAGCAAAAGACTCTAACACGTCCTAGTATTCCAGAAGGACTTCCTGAGTGACTTGTAGGATATAATAAAGGATTCTGACACATACTAAATTATCACATAGAACTCTGCCACTATACAAAAATGAAGTTAAGGATTAAAAATACTATAAAACACCTAAAACACTTAAAAGAATCCTATAATTAAGTAAAGGACTCAAAAATACCCAAAAAAATGACACAAAACTCCTTCACAGTTTCCTGGATTAAAGCAAAGGATTTTAAAACACCCTAAAATGCCACAGGAATTCAAACAAAGGACTCTAAAATATACTAATATACCTCAAAAATCCTTCACAGTATTCTAAAAATAAAGTAAAGGATTTTAAAATATCCTTAAATACATAAAAAAAATCCTTCGTAGTATCCTTGATAAAAGCAAAGGATTCTAAAACACGCTAAAATACCCAAAATCCCTCATAGCGTCCTTAAAATAAAGTAGAAGATTCTAAAATACCCTAAATTACCTCAGAAAATCCTTCACAATATCCTAAACTAAGGTAAAGGACTCTAAAATATCCTAAACTACCTCAAAATCCTTCACAGTATCCTAAATTAAAGTAAAGGACTCTAGAATACTATAAATACCACGAGAGTCCTTCAGAGTATCTTAGATTAAAAAGCAAAGGACTCTAAAATATCCTAAAATACCTAAAAACCAAACAAAATACCCTCAAAATAAGACAAAGGATTCCGAAACACTCTTAAATACCACAAATCCTTAAAAGAATCCTAGAATACCTAAGAAATCCTTCAAAATATCCTAAAAATAAGGCAAAACACTATAAAACACTCTAAAACACCGCAAACATCCTACACATTATCCTAAAAATAATATAAAATACTCAAAAACACCATAAAACGTCACAAAATCCTCACTGATTCCTACGGCGGCAAAATAGGACTCTACCACATGAGTAACCACCAAAGGATCTTCAGTGTGGGTCCTGCAATACAGTATAGGATCTCAATACATTCACAAGCACCACGTGACATCCTAACGGGCTCCTGACAGGTATTGCAGGAGGGCTCAGGATGATGTAACTGTATTTTGTAGAGTTAATGGTATTCTTGTAACTGTATTTTCGTGTTTAATTTTGTATATATTATTTTATTTATTTATTTTATTTATTTATTTTTATTTGTTGCTCTAGAAGTTGTGGGAATGTTAGAGAAGGAAAGTACAGCAAAATTACAAAATAAAACGGGAAATGGAGAAAGACGAAGATAAAACAAAAGAAAAGAAAAAAAAACTTAATTCTTGCTTTTTTTTTTTTTTTTCTTTCTTTCTTTATTTATTTATTTCTCTCGGTCACTTCCTGTATTTTTTTTCTTTCATTTCATCACACACACACACACACACACACACACACACACACACACACACACACACACACACACACACACACACACACACATATATATATTCAGACACCACCCCTAACACACACACACACACACACACACACACACACACACACACACACACATATACAGACACCCCCCCCAAACACACACACACACACACACACACACACACACAGGTAATCTAGCACACCTCACCTGCCCAATGGAACCTTCACCACCCTGCAGGTTGGCTCAGGTGTTTCCAGACCTTAATTTACTCGTGGCCAGGTGAGATGGTTAATTTATATGTATAGCACGTCATACTTTGGTCTTGTTATTGATGGCTGGTTTTTACTGGTGACAAAATGGAGACAAGGAAAGTTTTGGTGTTTTCATTGATGGTTTGGCTTTTAATGGTGACAAAATGGAGACAAGGTTTTATTATTATTGGTGTTTTTATTGGTGACAAAATGGAGACACGGATAAAGTTTTGGTATTTCTATTGGTGAATGGTTTTTATTGGTGCCAAAATGGAGACAAGGAAGGAGAATGGAAGTAATGGCGTTATGGAATTTGTTGCTCACACGGTTTGGGAAATAATAAGTTGGATAATATATGTAACTGATTCAAAATACAGTAAACAAGGACATATTTAGTTTTTTTTTTTTTTTTTTAAGTACAGAAGTATAAAGATAAATTCGCTATCTCTCTGCACATTTGGAAATTATATGTTAGAAATGAATAGTAACAGACGCAATATAAAGTGAACAAACACATTATTTTTCCTCCTTTCGTCTATTTGTTTTTCTCGTCTATTTATCAGTTTTCCTCACCATTTCCTTTCCCTCTCGTTTCATCTTCCTTTCCCTCAGTTTGTTTGTTTTTCCTCTAACGGTAAGATCATTCTCACAAGGAAAAAAAAAAAAAAAACATTAAAATAAAGAGATGGATATTTGTAGCAATAATAATATTTCACGCCTCAAAATATCTGTATTGTTTGATTGGGACAAAAATGAATAAATGGGAATACAAAATGTTGAAAAAAGAAATACACAATATAATGTTTTGACGTGTGGGTGAAAAGACGTGGAAAATTATGGTTTTTATGTCAAAGATTTCGTTTTTATTTTCTTTCTCTATCTCTCTCTCTCTCTAGGATGAATGAAAATTAAAATAGAAGAGATTTGATATAAAAAGAAAAACAATCAGATAAATTAAAACATAACAACCTTTTATCATTCACTTATTTCATCTCTAAAGGAAAAAATGGCTATTTCTTTACCAATCTTTAAGAAAACTAGCAAATCAAGTAAGCCTTTTTATTTTTATCCTTTGTTGCCCTTGACTGGTCCCTCTTGCATAGAAAAAAAAAAAATAAATAAATACGATACAGATTTAGTTGATAGATTTACGACGCTTGCTTAGAAAAATGTACACGAGCAGATATCAATGAGAACAAAAGAAAACAACGAGACTTGATGTATGAAGGAAATAATTATGCAGAAGAATAGTAATGTTAGGATAGATTCAAAATATTTCCTGTTCTTTGCGTTAGGTTAGCTTAGTTTACACGAGGAGATAACAATGAGAACAAAGGAAAATAACGAGTCTTGATGTATGAAGGAAATAATTATGCAGAAGAATAGTAATGTTAGATTCAAAGAGATATATTTCCTGCTGTTTGTGTTAGGTTAGCTTAGTTTAGGTTTGATTAGGTTAGACTAAATTAGGTTGGGTTATTATTTTAGGTTTGGTTGGGTTAGGTCAAGTTGGGTTTGGTTAAATTTGGTTCGATTTGGTTAATTTGGGTTTGATTAGGTTAGGTTAGGTTAGGTAAGGTTAGGTTAGGTTAGGCTCAAAGGGAAATTTCCTATTCGTTACTATAAATGAATTAGTAGACAGGAAATCGGAAAATAGACTTGTAAACTGTTTTCCTTCATTCATTCATTCATACACACGTTCCTCAAGACTTGCCGAGTTTGTATCAGTATGGATTCGCCGATTGAATATTGAATACATAAATTTTTCTCTAAGTACATACTGATGGTGTGTGTGTGTGTGTGTGTGTGTGTGTGTGTGTGTGTGTGTGTGTGTGTGTGTGTGTGTGTGTGTGTGTGTGTAGAAAATAAAATGCATAGAGGAAAGGAGTCTTATTCTTATTTATTTGTTTTATTTTTAGTTCTTTTTATTTTTTAGATATAGAAATACAACACATATAAAATCAGATCACTGTAATATAGTTATGAATTTACTTCAGGAAAAAAATGTCTGTGAAAATTTCTTCTTTTGTTTGTTTCCGTGTAGAAATTGAATTAATAAATGAAAACTACAATCTGCAAGTGGTTTCTCTCTCTCTCTCTCTCTCTCTCTCTCTCTCTCTCTCTCTCTCTCTCTCTCTCTCTCTCGACACGAAGATAAGAATACGTAAAATGAAAATATAAAAATAAAAACACGTGAAATGAAATGACAAGAAATAAAAATACGAGAAATAAAAGATGAAAAAATATAAATACGTGAAAAAAAATAAAACCTAGAAATACGTGAAACAGAAAATAGAAAATAGAAATACGTGATATAAAAAATGAAAAATAAAAATACGTAGAATAAAAATATATAAAAACAAAAACAAAAATACGTGAAATAAAATAACAAAATACGTTAAGAAAAATGGAAAACAAAAATACGAAAAAATTTAAAGACAATAAAAGTACAAAATATGTCAAATAAAAAAAAACAAAAATGAAAAACACGTGAAATAAAATGAAAATAAAAACAAAAAATAAACGAAAAACAAAATACGTTAAATAAAAAAATAATAAATAAAACAAAACTGGAATAAAAAAAAATATAATAAGCAAAAAATATATAAAATAAAAAATAATCTAATATAAATAGGTAAAATTAATAAGCCACTCAGAATACACAACTACTTCAAGAAAAGGAAGCCATTACCACCAAATTGCTAAGTGAAATAAAATCAACCAAGGCTATTTTATTTTCAAGAACGTTATCGCTTCCTCTTGACCCCTTCCCTACCATGACGCGTTTTAACATTCAGTCTGCTCACTATTCGGCGATTTTACACAGCTTCAGAAACTCATGGGGGGATTAAAATAGTGTAGACTGTAGCCATTAATCCTGTGACCTCCATACACCCTTCCTATTGCAAAGAAAATAGTCTAATCGTACACAAATCTCCAGGTAAAAATGCGTCCCAGTACTAAAAGGGTTAACATTTATTTTACACAGCTTCAGAAACTCATGGGGGGATTAAAATAATGTAGACTGTAGCCATTAATCCTGTGACCTCCATAGACCTTTCCTACTGCAAAGAAAATAGTCTAATCGTACACAAATCTCAAGGTAAAAATGCATCCCAGTACTAAAAGGGTTAACATTTATTTTACACAGCTTCAGAAACTTATGTGGGGATTAAAATAGTGTAGACTGTAGCCATTAATCCTGTGACCTCCATAGACCCTTCCTACTGCAAAGAAAATAGTCTAATCGTACACAAATCTCAAGGTAAAAATGCGTCCCAGTACTGAAGGGGTTAACATTTATTTTGCTTACTATTCGGCGATTTTACTCAGCTTCAGAAACTCATGGGGGGGATTGAAATAGTGTAGACTCTGGTTATTAATCTTGTGACCTCCATAGACCCTTCCTAATGTCAATAAAAACCGTCTTATCACACCAGAAATTCATGATCAAAATGCGTTGCAGTGCTGAAGGGTTTAAGCTTAACACAATGCTCTTCTGCCAGTCTGATCCCCTCTCAAGCTCCACAATATAGAAAAGTGCGAATATAATTTCACTTAAGCTTAACAAAACTAAGTAGATCAAGTATTATTAATTTTCAAGGTTAAGAAAAATTAAAAGAGAAGAAAATAAAGCTTAAATTTTGGAGAACAAGGATAATTCCCTCTCAAGCTTGAAAAATATGGTCTAGTGTCAGCATTATTTCCTCTCAAGCTTGGCAAAATTAGGAAAAGCAAGTGTTAATTGCTCTCAAGCTTAAGAAAATTTTGAGGAGAGAGTGTAGTGTCGTTTCAAGCTTGATGAAATTAAAAACAAGTGGAATTCTCTCTCATGGTTAAAAAAAATGGCCTGATGTCAGCTTAATTTCCCATCGAACATTGCAAAATTGAAAAGACCAAGTGTTGTTTATTTTCAAGCTTAGGAAAATTGAGAGGAGCGAGTATAGTGTCCTTTCAAGCTTGACAAAATTAAAAAACAAATACAATTCCCTCTCAAGCTTAAAAACATAGTCTGACATCAGCTTAATTTTCCATCAAGCTTTGTAAAATTAAAAAGACTAAGTGCTATTTATGCTGAAGCTTAAGAAAATTGAATGAAACAAGTAACATATCCTCAGAAGCTTAAAGAAATGGTCTGGTGCCAGTTAAGCTTCATCCCCTTCAGCTTAACTCTTTCACCGCGACAGGAAACAAATAACAACAACCACAAGTAATGCAAGAAAATCCTTACAGGCACGCACAGGAAAGAAAAGGATTAAAAACAATAGACTTTTTTCATTTTGTATCAATATTAACCCCTTCAGTACCAGGACGCGTCTTCATATTCACTGTGGTTACTATTTGGTGATGTTATACAGCTTCAGAAACTTAGGTGGTGGATTAAAATAGTGAAGACTCTGGCCATTAATCTTCTAACCTCCATAGAGCCTTTCTAGTGCAAATAAAACCGTCTAATCACACCCAAAACTCAAGGTAAAAAATGCGTCTTAGTAAGGAGCAATAGAACAAGTCTCAAAGTGATTAGTAAGAGAGGAAACACGCACCAAATAATACTCGAACGGTTAACAAAAAATCTGATTCTATTAAAAAGAATTGTAACCCTTTCTAACACTCTCCAACCCTTAACGAAATGCTTTGGTGTCAGCTTAACGTTCTTTTCAGGCTTAACAAGATGGATTGAGTGATGAAGTTAAGCGTACAGATTCCAGAGATGTCAGAACACAAAGAGGGAAGCAGAACCATTCTTTTTTCACCGTGTCTTGCTTTATACTCGACAGAAATTCCTCAAAGACAGCAGGAAAAGATCTCAATGCACGATAACACCCATTGGATTAATATACGATGGAAATATAAGAGGTTGATATAATTTAAACATACACTGCTATTTGGAATGTCAGTCTTCAATAAACTAACCATTTTGACACATTTTCTTGTATCTCAGCCACCCAAGAACTGTTTTGGTTTGATATTATAAAATTTATTCCTATTTTTTATGTCTTCTGTTTCTAGTTAATGGTGATGAAGGTTCCGTGTGTTGTTTTAATGTTGTGTGAGTTGTTCTGTGTCAGGTTATCCTATTTCAAGATGTGAATTTGAGGATATTTCATTTGTTCATTTTTTTCATTTGTTTATGTGATTATTTGTGCATGTATATTTAATTATATTTCAAGACGTAGGTAAGTTTAAAGTAATTCTATTTTTTTTCATATATTTTTTTCTTTATTCATTCTTTTTTGCATGAATTTTTACTATTTCAAGACGAAGGCAAATTTCAAGGTATTTTATTTTTCGTTTATCATATTTTTCTTATTTGTTTATTTATTTATTTTTTTTCATGCATTAAAAGTATTCCTTATAACTGTAGTAGCTGTAGGTACCTTCAGTGGCCTTTTGTTATCTTTTCATTTCCTTTATTTTCATTCTTTTTCTTATATATTTTTTTTCCATAGATTTTGAGCGTTCCTTATGACTTCCTTCAGCAGCTGGTTCGTTCATTGCCCTCTTCTTACTTCTTTTACTTCCTTCGTTTTTATTCTTTTATTATTCTCATTTCTTTCGTCGTCCTCAGTCAATGTTCCCCGTCTGACACTAAACGAAACAGACACACGTGGCTCTCAGCTTGATTTATGTGAGTGTTGGCCAGATAAAAAAAAAATATATAAATTGGAATTGATATACAGGAAAACACCAATAACGATTTTGTTTTCCTCATTTGACTCTCAATATTATTTTTTTCTCTCACACACACACACACACACACACACACACACACACACACACACACATATACACACACACACACCAAAGGCAATTGTGTCTAATAATTTCAACAACAAACAAATGAGGAACAAATAAGAAGCATTCCTCCTCCTCCTCCTCCTCTTCCTCCTCCTCCTCCTCCTCCTCCTCCTCCTCCTCCTCCTCCTCCTCCTCCTCCGTAAGGGAGAAAGAAAAATATAGCAATGTTTATAAAATTCTAATAAAACAAAACAAAACTAAAATCAACAAACAAATAAGCAAAACAAAAACAAAACAATTCCTACTGAGCAAAAGAGGAAGAGGAAGAGGAAGAAGAGGAAGAAGAAGAAGAGGAGGAGGATGAAGAAGAGGAAGAAGAATAAGACAATAATAGAAAAGTATAAATAACGAATGTAAGAACAACAAGAACACGAACAATAACAACAAAAACAAGAACAAGTACAAAAACAACAACAAGAACAAGAACAATAACAACAAAAACAAGAAGAACAATAAGCAGAAAAACAACAGCAAGAAGAACAAGAACAAGAGCAAAAATAACAATAAACAAAACAAAAAGATGAAAGGGGGAAGAAGAAGAACAAGAAAAAAAGATAAAGTAACTCCACCACCACCACCACCACCACCACCACACAACAAAACAAAACAAAAACAAACACAAACACACCAAATAACGAAATAAAACACACACACACACACACACACACACACACACACACACACACACACACACACACACACACACACACACACACACACACACACAAAACGAAAGGTAAACAAAACAGACAAAATAGAATAAAACAAATGAAAAGAAGCAAAAAAAGAAAATTACAAGAAAAAGAAATTGGACATCACCACCACCACCACCACCACCACCACCACCACCACCATCACCACAATCACCACCACCAAAAAGAAGAGAAAAGAAAAAGAAAATGACTGCCATATATGATTTTATTAAAGGAGGGAAGGAGAGAAGGAGGGGGGGGTTGTCTTTACCTGTACGCACTCCCCTCCTCCTCCTCCTCCTCCTCTTCCTCCTCCAAGCCGTGAGGTAGAAAGGGGCGCGGAGTTCCCCTACACCCGACCAGGCCCGCCATCTTCCGGCCTTACTGGGAACTACAAACCAGGTGTGTCCTAACCCTCCCCCCCCCACGTGAGGGAGCCAAGGGGGGGAGGTGACGGGGGGCTGGGAGGGGAGGAGGAAAAGTTACGGAGTGCATTTAGATGTTATGGATGAAAGGAAGGGGTGATGGGGTAATGGGGTGATGGGGTGATGGGACTACGGGGGCTTGTTATTGTGGTGGATGTGATGTTTGGTGGTGGTGTTTGGCGTGGAAGTGTGTTTGTACTAGTTGTGGAAGTGTGTGTGTGTGTGTGTGTGTGTGTGTGTGTGTTGTTGTTATTGTTAGTGGTGGTTTGTGGTGATGTACTAGTAGTAGTAGTAGTAGTAGTAGTAGTAGTAGTAGTAGTAGTAGTAGTAGTTGTTGTTGTAGTAGTAGTAATAGTAGTAGTAATAGCTGTTGTTGCTAAGTTGTAGTAATGGTAATAATAGTACTTGTGGCAGTAATTCTTAGTGATGTAATGATAACAATAGTAATAGTTGCAGTAGTAGCAGTAGTAGTAGTAGTAGTAGTAGTAGTAGCAGTAACAGCAGCAGCAGTAGCAGCAGCAGCAGCAGCAGCAGCAGTAGTAGTAGTAGTAGTAGTAGTAGTAGTAGTAGTAGTAGCAGCAGTAGCAGTAGCAGTAGCAGTAACAGTAGCAGCAGTAGCAGCAGTAGCAGTAAGAGTAGTAGTAGTAGTAGCAGCAGTAGTAAAAGTAATAGTAGTAGCAGTAGCAGTAGCAGTAGTAATAGTAGTAATAGCAGATACATGTCCTCTGGTTCTGACTGATGTTTTTGACTCAGTAAGGGCGTGGCACCTCGATGGGCCTTTTCATTAATGTTATTTTTTGTCGTCCTAGCCAGTGGCCCTCCTATATAAGAAAATAATAGATGGATAAATAGATAGAAAATAATAGATGGATAAATAGATAGAAAATACCATTGCACTGAAGGACAACAAATATTACCAGAAACATTACAATCTGAAGATCTTTACCGTTAGTACACTTGTCACTCATTCTGCTACACTCATTCTACTACCACCATCACCACCATCACCGCCATCACCACTTTCATTCTAATCATCTTTTTCATCATCACTATTTTCATTATTATTATTATTATTATTATTATTATTATTATTATTATTATTATTATTATCCTGAACTACTGCCATCACCACCATCACCATCACCACCATAACACCTCCTTTATTACCACTACCATCAACACTTTCACCATCACCATCACCACCACAGTCACCACCACTATCACCACCGTCACCATCTCCAGGAAAATAACAATCCAATCACTAAAAGATGCCTAAAGTATTAAAAAGAAAGAAAAAGATAAAAATACTCAAATAAATACAATAATGACAAAGTAACAACAACAACAACAACAACAACAACAACAACAACAACAACGAAACCTGACATTCCATTCACACCCCACCCAAATAAATAAATAAATAAAATAAGATAAAATGAAGCAAAAAACAAAAAAATACACAAATAAAATACGATCAAACAAAGATAGACAGAAGAAAACAAAAAAGAAAAATGAAAAAAAAAATTTGAAAAAGGTAACTTCTTTCATATTGATTTTTCCTTCTGATCATCAAGAGACGCAAAGACGCCTCCTCTTCTTCTCCTCCTCCTCCTCCTCCTTCCTCCTCCTCCTCCTCCTCTAGGCCTCAAGAGTACAAGATCAAAGGAAGGCCTAACAGCAATTTGTGTGAAAGGAGAAAGAGGAAAGATAAAAACCTAAAGAGAAAAGAAGAAAAATAGTAATTATCTCCAACACCAGGAGCAGAGAGAGAGAGAGAGAGAGAGAGAGAGAGAGAGAGAGAGAGAGAGAGAGAGAGAGAGAGAGAGAGAGAGAGAGAGAGAGAGAGAGAGAGAGAGAGAGAGAGAGAGAGAGAGAGAGAGAGAGAGAGAGAGAGAGAGAGAGAGAGAGAGAGAGAGAGAGAGAGAGAGAGAGAGAGAGAGAGAGAGAGAGAGAGAGAGAGAGCAAAGTTGTTATGAATTTTTAGTACTAGAATGAAAGGAAACGTGACACACACACACACACACACACACACACACACACACACACACACACACACACACACACACACACACACACACACACACACAAGTTATTTACATTTCTTTTATTTCTCTTCGTTTTTTTTCTTTTTTACAATATTCAAAGACACAAAAAACATAAGATTAAGAAAATGAGTTTCTTTTCCACTTTTTTTCCCTTATTTCCTTCCTTCTTTCTATCCCCACGACACCTGCAGCCATTGACACACAGGTAATTAATGGTATTTCACAGGTAAGGCTACAGGTATGAATTAAATTGTGAATCTTACCATATATTTCATTTTTTCTCCCTCT
>NC_059263.1:6930000-6945000 GCF_017591435.1 Portunus trituberculatus | reverse complement strand
CCTAATCAAGGTGAGGACGTGCAGGTCACCCAGACGACCAGGTAGACTTGGCCGAGTCTCCTTCCCTTAATATTTATTGGAGGTCGGCGGTGGAGGGGCGGGGGTGTCTGGCCGGCCTGCTGGGGGCGCTATGGCGGGTAGGGGTAGGTTGTGGCAGCTTGGGGCACGCCACAGCCTTCCCCCACTTACCCCTCCTTCACCAGCAGGCACAGGAGGCCCTTCCTACGAGGCTGCACCACCAGGGCACCCGTGCAGCGTCCTGCAGGTGGCGGCGTGCTGGCGGGGCGAGGCAGGCCGCAGCAGCCTCTCCCGGGTGAAGTGGGCCGCGTTCCTCCGCCATGCAGCATCATGCGGAACATTATATATCATGATTTTCCCCCCTGCAGCACTCCCCCTGCCCGCTGCACACACCACAGGGCCTCGGCGGGCCTCTCCCCACCCGCACACACCAGCACCACCACACTACCACACGCACCACACCCCAGAATGTGGGTATCGGCGATGGGAAAATAAGGCGTCACTTGTGGACAGCCAGAGCGGGCTGTCATGAACTGCCGTGCCCAGCAAGCTCTAAGGGGGGGCTGGGGGGGCGCCTCAAGCACCACAACCCCCGCCACAACCTCCAGAACCCCCGGGTGCCCCCCACTGAGGCCACAAGCCCCCATAAGTCCATAGCAGCAGCCACCATACCGGCCCTATTTTTCTACCCCCCCAGAAGACCTATGTGAGGAATGGTGCGGGCGGCGGCGGCGGCGAAGAAGGCGTGTAAGGTGGCGGCATCTGTTGGCGGGCGGTGCAAGGAGGCAGTGACGTCAGCGAGTCTGCTCTGCACAACGCGCGGGACAGTGACCCGCCGCTACACCGCCACCGCGTCTTGGCGAGGCTTTAATCTGGCGTCACCCTGCCCTGTCCCGCACCCCCCAGCCCACCCTGCCGATCCTTCCCCGTGTGTAGGGTGCCGGCCCGCTTCCTGCACCTGTCCCCGCCGCCCTCACCCCCTGCAAGGCCCGGCCGAGGTGTGTATGAGTGATAAAAGGGAAACATTTGAAGTCGAGTTAGTGGCGGCCGGACAGGAAGAAGGCAGTAAAGTTGGCGGCGGCGGCGGCGGCGGCAGTGGTGGTGGTGGTGGTGGTGGCACTAGGGGAACAGGGGAGGCGAGGGATAGGAGCAGCGTCTAGCCACCACCACCACTACCATTAGCACCCCTCCACCACCACCGCTGTTATGATGCCTGTTAGTGCCTTCTTAGTCCCGCCCAAGGACACGGTGGTGGTGGTGGTGGTGGTGGTGGTGGAACATTATCTTTTTACTCTACCAAAATAATCACCGCTGCTGCATCTGTCCCCTCATCTATCTTTCTCACCCTTGGAGTTGGTTATTTCTCTCTCTCTCTCTCTCTCTCTCTCTCTCTCTCTCTCTCTCTCTCTCTCTCTCTCTCTCTCTCTCTCTCTCTCTCTCTCTCGCGGTTATATCCGTCGACTCATGTACCCTCTGTACTCTCTCTCTCTCTCTCTCTCTCTCTCTCTCTCTCTCTGCCATGCGCTACACCCATGACTCTGAGCTGGCTTTTCATGACTGTGTGTGTGTGTGTGTGTGTGTGTGTGTGTGTGTGTGTGTGTGTGTGTCTGCTTCACTTCCTCTTGCACTTACACGGTGAGTGACTGACCGACTTTTGGGAGTCTGTCTGTCTGTGTGTCTGTCTGAATGTCTGTCTGTGCGTCTGTCTGTCTGTGTGTCTGTGTGTCTTCTAAGTGACCCAAGGGACATTGTTCTCATTTCACACAACTTTGCAGTCACTTTGCAGTCTCAGGACAAGGGAACGTAAAAGAACACAAAGAAAGGACAAAGAAAGGAAGAAGTTGTGACTGGCCAAATTGTCTCATCTAAACTGAGAGACGTGGAAGAGTAAAACGAGGAGGATGAGAGAGATGATGATGATGATGATGATGATGATGATGATAATGATGATGACGATGATGATGATGATGATGGTGATGATGATGATGGTGATGATGATGATAATGATGATGGTGATGACGATGATGATGTTATATAAGCAATAGACTACTACTATTGTGACGTACACAATAGTAGTAGTAGTAGTAGTAGTAGTAGTAGTAGTAATAATAGTAAAACACCTGCGTCTTACCTAGCAAAAAGGTGATATACTAGTGTGTGTGTGTGTGTGTGTGTGTGTGTGTGTGCATAGTAGTAAGACTGACCAAGGGCACAAAAATTAAATAAAAAAAAAACCTTTTCCTAACACCACCAGTAAAAAGAAACACGAGAACAGAGAAGGCTGGCCGGCTGGGACCCTGTGGCGAGTTGATGCAGCTCTTCTGAAGCAATTCAAGTCACCGTCAGGAGGAAACACAGAAACAAGAGTGGGGTTCCTAAGTTCACCACTGCAGGGAATAAAAGAGTGAGGATAGTGGCCAACTCATGCATTAGTGAGGTGGATAGAACAGGGATGAGAGTAAATAGACAATCCTATGTGAGGTCGTGGGATTGAGAAGCATGAAGATAATAATGTTCGTGTCCAGAAACGCTTTGCCCTCTCGCCATGACTATTTTCAAAGACCATAGAGGTGATTAGCGAGGTTTTCAAGAGTGTTTCTCCAGTTAATAATGTAGAAATCTAGTCACTCTGCCTCTACAACCATAAAAACACCTTCAAAAAATCGTGTAAATTTAAATCAAGCCTTTTTAAATAGTCTCGCCACGACTATTTTCAAAGACAGAAATGATTAGCGAGGTTTTCAAGAGTGTTTCTCCAGTTAATAATGTAGAAATCTTGTCACTCTGCCTCTACAACCATAAAAACACCTTCAAAAACTAGTGTAAATTTTTTTTTAAATAGTCTCGCCACGACTATTTTCAAAGACAGAAATGATTAGCGAGGTTTTCAAGAGTGTTTCTCCAATTAATAATGTAGAAATCTTGTCACTCTGCCTCAACAACCATAAAACCACCTTCAAAAACTAGTATAAATTTAAATAAGGCCTTTTGAAATAGTAGAGGTGAATCACAGAAGTGTTTAAGTATACGAGCCAGAGTAGGGAAGACCAGCAGCCATGACGGAACTAACGGGAGAAGACTGTTGGAGAAGCAAGACTTGACCTGACAGAGAATCAAGGCAGTAAAAAAGAAAAACCGAAAAATACAAAAAGCCTTTGAATCCACCTTGTTGAGGAGAGCTGGGTGAGTTGAACCTCTCCATATGTGGAAGAGTGAGTCCACTAGTTGGAAGGAGGAAACATGCTGGCTGAGGCATCACGGAACACCTAACCTCAAGAAAGCTGATCTAGTGACGGAAGAGATGTCAAACTCCCAGATGGTGTTTTTTCAGGGAAGTGCAGTCCACGTGCAGTGTAAAGAAAGGGCATGGATGATTGAGAGACGAGGGAGTTGAGTGCCTGAGTCAGGAGGATATTCTAAAACACCACCGCACCTCCTCAATTTCAAAAGTCTGTGGTCTTAACCACCTTCAGTACCGTGACACGTTTTCATATCCACTCTGCTTACTATTCTGATTCTATACAGCTTCAAAAACTTATGTGGGGGATTAGAATGGTGAAGACTGTGGCCATTAATCTTCTGGCTTCCATAGACCCTACCTAATGCCAATAAGTTTGTCTAATCTCACCCAAAACTCATAGTAAAAATGCGTCCCAGTACTGAAGTGATTAAGTTACAGGGGTTTCGAGGATGTCTTTACGGTTTTAGTGACAAATTAACACCATTTTACCATAATCAACAGAAGAAACAGTCTTGAGAACCAGGCAAATCATCCTTGTGGTCTCTAAAAGTAGTTGTGGAGTGGGAGCAAAGCGTTTCTGAATACAGGAGCAGCACAAAATTTATCCTTCCGCATTCTGAACCACTACAGAGGTGAGGAAGTACCAGAGGTTGAGCAAGGCAGGCGGAGGCACCAGTGTAAGGAAGGACAGGACAAGTCGTTTGACAGATCATTTATGAATAACAAACGAGGACACAGCCACCGAGCATATTGTGAATAGGTTTGAGAAGGAAATGGGGTACGTCTGCCAGCGATAAGATGCCCAGAACGGAAAATGAAGATAAAGGAGTAGAAACACGAGTCCCAAACATAGGGAGAGCCACGTGTGGGCCTGATGGCGATGGCTTCTTGCTTTCCTTATCTCATCCTGTTTTGAATCGTATGAAGTAACCTTGGAGACTGAAGATTTATGCCAGACAATATCAAAAACTTTTCAAATCCCTGACACAACAGCAGAGATTTCACCGACATGCCAAAGAGATGATGAAACACTTGTAACACTTTATTGTGCCTTAGTATTGATGCAGCGTGATATTTGGTACTTGTTAGGCAGCCCATTTCAAGCTGTGAAAATAATTTATAGGCAAAAAAGAGTTAATTCATGCACAAAATACCAAAATACCAGTGAGGCAAGCCAGAAGATCGCCAATGGATCATTTATGGAATACAGCACGACACTAAGGAAGGCTGTGAGTGGATAGGAGATTCGGAACCTTTCTATATGCACTCAGACCTTTGGAAAGACAGAAAAATAAAACTTTGAAGGACTGAAGCTCTGCGTGTGTGTGTGCGTGTATGTGTTTGTATGTCACAGCAAATACAAACTAGAAATTATATTACAGCTGATACAAAAAATACATATAAATACACCTAGCGAAGAGTGCTATGAGAATGAGGATAAAATAGGTGGATGAATGAATAGATACATAGATAAACCCAGGGAAGTGACAGGCAATGGGAAATGGGATCGAATGAAGTAATTACAGAAATGAAGGAGATAGAATAAGAAATAAATTACAACAGAGAGAGAGAGAGAGAGAGAGAGAGAGAGAGAGAGAGAGAGAGAGAGAGAGAGAGAGAGAGAGAGAGAGAGAGAGAGAGAGAGAGAGAGTTACAATCAAACACTAGACACACAAAATGAAGGAGTCACTCGTAAGACACAAAATGGAGAAACAAAAAGAAAAAGAAAAAGAAAAGAAAAAAAAAACAGAAAAACATGTTAAATTAGAAAATGGAATAGAGCAAGAGAGAGAGAGAGAGAGAGAGAGAGAGAGAGAGAGAGAGAGAGAGAGAGAGAGAGAGAAGATGGGGTGTTAAACGTGTTCTCATTGGCTACAATCACGAAGTGGCCGGGTGGAGGGAGAGAGGGAGAGAGGGAGAAAGGGAGAGAGGGAGAGAGAGGTGGGAGGGAGGGAGGGAGGGAGGGAGGGAGGGAAAGGAAAGGACCAAGCGTTCCTCTACGTGTTGTATGGGAGGGAAGGAGAGAAGGGGGGAAGGAGGGGAGGGAGAGAGGGAGGGAGGGAAGAAGAGAAGGGTCTGGGGTTGGTCACTATAGAGAGAGAGAGAGAGAGAGAGAGAGAGAGGGAGAGAGGGAGAGGGAAGGATAAAACGAACAACAAAATGGTTTCTCTTTAGCACTTTCTCCTTCCTCATTTACCTTTCCTAATCAATTGTCATCATCAGGTGGGCTTCTATTAGGCGGTAGCGGTGGTGGTGGCGGCGGCGGTCAGGGGTGGTGGTGATGACAGTGGTTAGCGGTGGCGGTGGTGGCGGTGGTGAAGGTGATGGTGGTGGAGGGTGTGGTT
Organism: Portunus trituberculatus; assembly: GCF_017591435.1. NCBI lineage: Eukaryota > Metazoa > Arthropoda > Malacostraca > Decapoda > Portunidae > Portunus > Portunus trituberculatus. The sequence goes on along the minus strand of NC_059263.1, from coordinate 6,939,396 downwards.
GGGTGGGAGAAAATGGTGCCTTTTTTATTTATGGTGCCCACGATGGTGATGTGATGGTGATGAGGGTAGGTTGGGAGCACTCTCTCTCTCTCTCTCTCTCTCTCTCTCTCTCTCTCTCTCTGGGATAGCTGGAGGAAGCACGGTGAAGGAGAGAATATGGAAGAGAAAGGGAGGAAAGGAGGAGGAAAAGGAGACTAGGAAGGAGAGATGGAGAGAGAAAGGAAGGAAGAAAATTTGGAGATTTGTCTATTTCTCTCTCTCTCTCTCTCTCTCTCTCTCTCTCTCTCTCTCTCTCTCTCTCTCTCTCTCTCTCTCTCTCTCTCTCTCTCTCTCTCTCTCTCTCTCTCTCTCTCTCTCTCTCTCTCTCTCTCTCTCTCTCTCTCTCTCTCTCTCTGATGATAAGGAAAGAAATTGTCGAATCCAACTTTATTATTAGCAACATATATTTAATTTATTCAGATTTATTTACATCTATCTATTTTTTTCCTAGTCACGTAACAGAGACGGAACAATATACACTTAAAACACTTCTCTCAGTTCACAGGAGCCTCTAAGTACTCTACCCTGTTATTACTACAAGCTATATCATACACTTCAACTCCTTCAGTACTGGGACACATTTTTTTTTACCTTGAGATGTGTGTACGATTAGACCATTTTATTGACATTAGGAAGGGTCTATGGAGGTCAGAAGAGTAATGGTCACACTCTTCACTATTCTAATCCCCAACATAAGTTTCTGAAGCTGTTTAAATCCACCAAATAGTAAGCAGAGTGAATGGAAATGCGTCATGGTACTGAAGGGGTTAACCAAATGACTGCATAATTATCAAAGCGCAGTTATTCAAAATGAGAAAAGACATAAATCATAACAAGGTGATAATATAAGAGATAAGTAAGTAATAAGTAGGTAATTGTCTTTGTTAAGTAATAGAAGTTAGTGAATATGTTAGTAATGTAAAGTACAAGTCGTAGGTCTGAAGTAAAAAAAAGTAATGAGTATACTTTGACTATGGTGAGTAATGGGTAATAAGTAGCAAGGATTTGTTTATTGTAAGTTACTACCGTATAAGTAGAGTAAAGGACAGTACTTAGAACCAGAAGTGTTGAAGTAAAAGTAATAATGCCTGTACACTTATCCTCAGCCACATGCCTTCAACACACACACACACACACACACACACACACACACACACACACTGAAAAGTCAAGCAATTTATATCCACAACATTCACAACTTAGTATTTTTCTTTTTACTTTCATTATTTTTTTCCTTTTCTTCCTCATTCCCAACTCATATTACAAAACACCCCATTCCTTCGTCAGTGGTATTTTCGAAAGCCAGACATATCACTACTCGGGTTCCTGCTGGCTGGCTATTCACCCTTTAGCGAGGTCGAAGGAGCTAAACTATCAACAAAGTCACGATAACACCCCAGAAAAACCACAATGACTTATAGAACAACCTCAGTATGAAAAGTGATGAGACGCGATGCTGTAATGGTTGAGAATGCACTGCTTCACTGCTCTCTCATTCTGTTCAGCTTGGGAGGCATCAGTTGTCAGCATTCAGACTGCCATCACACCGGGGAACTTGCTCTACACAACTACAGCAATAACTACACAACTGGCAAACAAATCTACTAATGGTGTGAGTAGATAACTGAATAAACTAACAAGCCAACTCACTCACTCACTCACTCACTCACTCACTCACTCAGAAACTAAATTAAATACCACTATACCTGAAAGGGGACTGGCAAGTAAGTGGGTCTTTTTTATGTTCCCCTCTGCCAGCTTTCCCCTCTTACATTAAAAAAATAAATAAATAAATAGAAAATACCATATCTAGCGACGGTACAACCAAACTAGCTGAACTTACTCACTCTCTCACTCACTCACTCTCTCTCACTCACTCACTCAACTCAACTAAACACTACCATAATTAACAAAATTTACCAACTAACAGTCACGCACTCACTCTCACTCACTCAATAACTATAAATAACTAAATAACGCTCTCTCTCTCTCTCTCTCTCTCTCTCTCTCTCTCTCTCTCTCTCTCTCTCTCTCTCTCTCTCTCTCTCTCTCTCTCAACTCTCCTACATCACAACACAGCTAACAAAATCATAACCAACTAAACCAACACACCCACTCACTCACTCACTCACTCACTCACTCACCAAACTAGACCTCCACTACAACGAACACTACAATACAATCACAACTCTATCTTCGCCTTTTATAAATCCCAACAAACTATTTTTTACCGCAGATTTGAGAACTAATATAAAAAGAGCTAAGCTAAGTCGAGGAAGCAGACGTGCATGCGAGAAACAGCCAGGTATTGGAGACACAGATGTAACCCCAGTAATGCAAAGTAATGACAAATGGTGGGGAGTGTTAACAGAAGCCAGCGTGGGCCAGGAAAAGCACGGCGGAGGAGGAGGATGATGTCTGGTTCAAGTATAGACAGATAAGTGAAACGACATTGCGACTGACGGATGTGGAATGTCAGTAAGATAAAAGGAATAATAGATTAACATGTTTACTATACTCTCTCTCTCTCTCTCTCTGGGTATGAATAAGGTAAAATACGTGAAATCTACCGAGAAAATACGAGATGGATACAAACAATTATTTTTACTTTCCTCGTGTTTTGTGTGTCCTTATCCAGACTCAAGGAAAAGTGGAGGTCAGGATGAGAGGGAAATAAGGTGACTATTTGAGAGGGAAATAAGTTGAAGATGAGAGGAAATGAGTTGAAGATGAGAGGGAAATTATACAGTGATGAGAGGGAAACAAGATTGAAATGATGGAAAGAGGTGAAGATGCGAGGGAAGAAAGAGGGAAATGAGAGGGAAAAAGAATAAAAATAAGGGTAATGAAAGGAAAAAAGAGGGAAATAAGGTAATGATGAATTGAAACGGAAAGAGGTAAAGATGAGAGAGTGTAAATGAAAGGGAAACAAGAATAAAATAAGAAGAATGAGGTGAAAATGAGAGGAAAATTAGGTGAAGGTAAAACAAAACTGAGGAAAATAAAGGAAGAATAAGAAATAGAAAGAAATATAGAAAAAAAACGAAAATAATAATTAAACATTGATATTTTCTCTCAGAAGTTAAAATTTCAGGACTTTTTTTTTTATTGAGTTTTGAAGAGTTTTTGTTACCGTTGTTGTTGTTTTTATTGCCATTTTCATGATTATTGTCCATTATTGTTAGTAATTCAGTCACTACTACTACTACTACTACTACTACTACTACTACTACTACTACTATTACTACTATCACTACTAATACTACTATCACTACTTATACTACATTTCCTCCACCACCACCACCACCACCACTACCACCACTACTACGACTACTATTACATTTTCACCACGACCACTACTACTACTACTACTACTACTACTACTACTACTACTACTACTACTACTACTACTACTACTACTACTACTACATTTCTACCCCCACCATCACTACTATTACTACAACAACTTCTACTACTACTACTACTACTACTACTACTACTACTAATAATAATAATAATAATAATAATAATAATAATAATAATACCACTACTACTACTACTACTACTACTATTACATTTCCACCACCACCACCACCATCACTACTACTACCACTACTACTACTACTTCTACTACTATTACATTTCCACCACCACCACCAGTACTATTACTACTACCACTACTACTACTACTACAATTACTGCTACTACTACTACTACTATCATTACTACCACTACTACTACTACTACTACTACTACTACTACTACTACTACTACTACTACTACTACTACTACGACTTTCACTACTACCATTTTTTTATTTTACCTAAAACATTATTAATTTCCATATACCTCTCTCTCTCTCTCTCTCTCTCTCTCTCTCTCTCTCTCTCTCTAAACAAAAGACAGTCATAGTATCCTGTGAACTTGACAAACTCAGCGAAACGGACACTAGAACAAAGGAAAAAAGAAAAGAGAGAGAGAGAGAGAGAGAGAGAGAGAGAGAGAGAGAGAGAGAGAGAGAGAGAGAGAGAGAGAGAGAGAGAGAGAGAGAATATCAGGAAATCAAGCAAGAGAGAAGGGAAGAAAAGAGGAAGGGAGATGGAAGAAGGGAGTAAAGAGATCAGAGGAGAGAACAAAGAAAGAAAAGAAGGAAAGAAGGAAAGAAGGAGAAATAAAATAGAAGAACGAATGAAAGGAGAAAACTTCAAACAAAAGGGAGGAAGGAGGAAGAAGACAAGGATAGAGAAGAAGAAAAGATAAGTAGAAGAAATGAAGGAAAAGTACAAGAAAAATAGGAAAACAAAGAAAAGAAAAAAGAAAAAGAACAGGAGAAAACGAACAAGAAACTACAAAATAAATGAGATAACGTAACAGAGAATAAAGGAGCGAGGAAAAAGAAGATAAAAGAGAAAAAGAGAAAGAGAAGAGAGAGAGAGAGAGAGTGCAAAAAAATAAACTTTTCTTCCTTTTTTTTCTTCACTCTCTTAAAAATGTGCAAAAACAAAATTTTCTATAAAGAATAGAGAAAGGAAAGAAAATGTGTTGTTTGTGTTGTTATTGTTAATTAAAGTGAGAGTGTTCGAGGAATTTGTGTAAAGACAACACTGTATGAAACAACAAGAACCACTACTACTACTACTACTACTACTACTATCACTATTAAAGCAACTCTTATCAAACTGGGGATAGAAGATGAAAAGTAGAAAATTGGAAGGAAAATAAAAAAAAAAAAGCGAAGAGTTTAGATAATGTGAATAGCTGGTGATGGGATAAAATGCTGTTTGTATTTTGTATTTCCTATAGATTAATTTCAGAATGACTATACACGCACAGTTAAAATACATATTCTGTAGGAAGTATGTATAGCACTGTAAGGGGGGGGGGAGGAAAGAACATGCTGGAGAAGAGTGAAAAATAAAATGGGTAAAATTACATCAAATCTAATCAAATTAAATCAAATGGGAATAATGATGAATGAAAAGGGAATAATAAAGATTGAAATGGGAATAATGAGGAATGAAGTAGGAATGATGATGAATGAAATGGGAATAATGAAGAATGAAATGGGAATGAAGTGGGAATAATGAGGAATGAAAAGGGAATAATGAGGAATGAAGTGGGAATAATGAAGAATAAAATGGGAATAATGAGGAATGAAATGGGAATAATGATGAATGAAATGGGAATAATGATAAATGAAGTAGGAATAATGAGGAATGAAATGAGAATAATGAAGAATAAACAAAGATAAATAAATAAAATAGAAGTAATGAAGAATGAACATAGATAAACAGTAAAAGAACATATTTTTTTATGTAAGAGGGAGAACTATCAAAGGGCAAAAAAATAATATTAGAAAAAAAAGGCCCACTTGAATTGTAGTCTCCATAAAAAAATGAAAAGAATTAGTCAAAATTAAGGGACAAATGACTCGACACTTCTCTCTTAAAAGACGTGAAGGCGTAGGAACAGTACTCCTCTTTTTTTCTCATTTTTTCTCTATTTATTTACTTTTCTCTTTTTTTTCTAGTCTAGTAAAGATTCACAAACAAACATCCATAGGAGAGATAGAAACAGGGAGGGAGTTCCAGAGTTTACCAGTGAAAGGTATGAATGATTGAGAGTACTGGGTAACTCTTGTATTGGAAGGCTGAGCAGAATAGGATTATCATGAATAACAGTGAATCCAAATCATTCCAGTGACATTCCAAGATTCCAAGCAAGTTCCTGGAATCACACTCACATATCAATTCTTTGGCATTCCAGTTACTATATAAAAAAAAAAAAATAGATAAATAATACATATGATTGCTAAACTTTGGTATAATTAAAACATTATTTTGAAAACACACGAAATTCTTCTAAAGTTTCATTGTTTTTTTTTTTTTATCTATTTATTTTTTTTTCATAATGGTATCAGCATTAACAAAAAAATAAATAAAAACTCTCCTGCTAACAACATTTTCTCTTCCCTATTAATTTCTGCTACCAAAGAAAATTCATAAGGTCAAAATATAACAAGTCCTTTTTTCCTCTTCTTACAATGAGGTCAATATTAAGAATCCCTCAACTCCTATTTTTCTTTTTTATTTCTTCTATTATTTTCTTTTAATTTCTCTTCTATTAATTTCTATAACTGGAATATTTTACGGAATCAAAATCAAATGAGAATCTGATTCAAGACATTTATCCCTTTCTTTTGGCAAACTCTCTCGGACGTGCACGGAGACTGGCATCTAAGTGGACCTTTTCTTTAGCTCCTTCTGTTGCCCCTGGTCAGTTTTCCACTCTTATATAAAAAAAAAAAAGGAACCTCTACAAAATTTTACAGAACCAAAGTAAAGAAACGAGTCGATATATTTTCTATTTTCTTTTTATATGTCAATTTTTGTAACCTTGGAAAACTTTTTGGGTATTTACACCATCAAAATAAAACGACTGTCATTCTTTTTTTTCTGTTTTATTACTATGTCAATGTTTAAAAAAATAATTCTCTATTCTTTACATATTCTTTTCTTTTTATATTTGTATGTGATCCAGGAAAATTTTACTGAACCATTTCATACAAGTCGACATAATGGTCTCTCCTTTTCATATTAATTTCCGTCATTCTTTTTATTGCGATGTCAATGGTAAAGTTAAAAAAGAAAAAAGAATCCTAGACTCCTAACATTTTCTTTTCTTTCATATTCATCTCAATAACCTTAAAAAATCTTAAAAACCAATTAAAACAAGTCGATATACAGATTTTTTTTCTTTTCATAACCCTTTCAGTAGCATGACGCGTTTCCATACTCATTCTGGTTACTTTTTGGCAATTTTCTACAGCTTCAGAAACATATGTTGGGATTAGAATAGTGAAGACTCTGGCCATTAATCTTCTGACCTCCAAAGACCCTTCCTAATGTCAATAAAATGGTCTAATCGTGCATACACAAATCTCAAAGTAAAAATGTGTCCCAGTACTGAAGGGGTTAATTTCTGTAACCCAAGAGAATCTTACAGAACAAATTAATACAACTCGATATAAAGAATTTTTCACTTTATATTAATTTCTGTAACCCAAGAAACATTTCACGGAATCGAGGACAAGAATAAAAAGAAAAGAAAAAAAAATAGAGTCAATGCAAGTGTTTGTTTTTATTCCTTACACTAATTTATGAAACTTTAGAAAACTTCACAGGACTAAATTAAAGGAAGAGAAAAAGGAAACAAGAGACAGTATATAAGATTTCAGTTCGTATATTGGACTCTTCACTTGTGCTGGTGTGAGTGGAGGCGTCTTTTGATACCCCTAGCTCTGATTATTCAACGCCGTGTTCCATTTCCACCTAAGACTCACGCCAGGCAAGCTAATCCAGGTGAAAGGTGATTAAAAAGCCACAAAGCCACAGATACGTTACAGAGAACCGTGTAACTTTAAAAAGATGTGAAAAATAGACACACTACAAATAAATAAATGACGAGACAAGTATGATGAAGAATCTACAAAAAATAAATAAATAAATAAGAATAAAAAGCTGAATTAGGAAACATTATAAAGGAAATGTAAGGTTAGTACATCTGAATAAGTAACCAACTCAATTTTCATCCCAAGTGAAAAAAAGAAAAAAGAAAAGAAAAAAGAAAGCAATAGGAAACATATATAACATGCTTCACTCCCTCACACTCTCTCTCTCTCTCTCTCTCTCTCTCTCTCTCTCTCTCTCTCTCTCTCTCTCTCTCCTGCAGAAAACTATACACATGACACACCACACAAGCACACACCATTGAGGTACACACCAAGAGGAGGAGAAGAAGGAGATAGAGGAGGAGGAGGAGGAGAAGGAGGAGGAGGAGGAGGAGGAGGAGGAGGAGGAAGTTAATTTTGGCATGGATGTTGTGGTGGCGAAGAAAAAGATGTGCATGTGAGTGTGTGTGTGTGTGTGTGTGTGTGTGTGTGTGTGTGTGTGTGTGTGTGTGTGTGTATGAGTGCCGCCCCTACAGGAGGGTGGGTGTGGCAGGGTGCTCTCCACGCCGTGACGGACCGCGGGGCCACGGGAGGGGAGTGTGGAGGCTCTCGAGGGGCGGTGTGGCGAGGTGACGCGGCGTGCCTCCCCTCCCTCCTCTCGGCAGCCGCGGCCCCTGCCTTCCTTCCAGCCTCGCCCAAGACATACCCCTCCCCCGCCCACCTCAGCGTTTATGAGGCCCCCGTCCCCCTACTACCACTGACGGCAAGACAGAGATATCGGGTCACCCCCGGGGGCGGCTGGGTGCCCCATGCGGCCTTCCAGGGGTGCCAAGGCTCTCACGTGACCCCTCGCCCGCCCCGCCACCCCCGCCTCCCCCGCCACCAACCAGACGCTCTTCGGGCCCCGCCACGCTCAGGGTGTCCACGTGGCCACCGTCGCAGCACCGGCTGTGTCTTGAGACCGTGACCCCGCCAGCCCCGCCACCGGCCCCGCACCGCCGCCCCGGGCTGGGGTGAGGGATCCGGTAGCCGCCCCGAGAGGTCATGCCCACTGTGACCTCAGGCCGTGGCGTGGTCCAGGGTGACCCCGCCGCTCCGCCCCCTCCCGGGTCAGCGGGCTGCGGGGCGGGGCGGGGCGGGGCAGCCCTAACGGTCGGTGCGTGTGCTGGGCGCGGGTCCCACGGCAGGCACACCATCTGGCCCCGGCCTGCCCCGCGCCGTGCTGCCCCGCCGGGCCCCATCCCCAAGAGCCAGCAGCCGGTGCGGGCAGGCCGGCCGGGGATTAGGGCAGCCATATTTGTTATTCAAATTAACCAATCAGGACAGTAGTTCATGGGGAAATTGATTGGCCGGCGGCCGTGGCGGCGGCGGCGGGCCCCGTGGGGTGACCGCGCCGCCGCCAATCACCCGCAGGCCGCCGCCGCCATGCCCCGCCCCTCCACCGTCTCGCCCCGCCTGTCGCTCCGCCCCGCGGGAGGTGTGGCGCCACCGAGGCGGGGTCTAGCGGGCCACCCGGGCCACGCCACGCCTCCTGCCCCCTGGCGGCCGCCGCCACAACCGCTGTGCCGCCGCCGCCGCCGCTGAGGCAAGATCATCCGCGGGTTACGAGGGACGGTCAGGCTGAGGGATCCCCGCCCCCCGCATGCCTCACCCCAGCCCCGGGGCACCTGGGATAGCCCGCCACGGCCCGGGCCGCCCAGACCCGCCACCCTGCCTGCCGTTACCCCGGGACCGATGACCCAGCCCGCCGCGGCCCGCACCTCGCGCTAAACAAGGCCAGGCGGGTCACTAGCGGCCCTGCGGGGCAACTCTGCCGCCTCAGCCTCCCCACCAGGAGTGTGCCTCCACGCCCCGGGAAAGGGCGCCGCCCTCACTTCACCAGGTGGCAGGCCACAGCTCTTTCCGCC
>NC_059263.1:6917500-6925000 GCF_017591435.1 Portunus trituberculatus | reverse complement strand
TTATATCAATATCGCGACAGAAAACAAAATAAAACAAACAAAATATATAAACAAACTAAATAACTCAATTTGCGCACAACTCAAAATTCACCAAGTAATAGAATATAAATAAACAAACAGATAGAATAGAAAAATAAAAAAAAATCCCTGTACTATGAATGACGGCTAGCGCAACCACACACCAATCCCACACACCTCCATTCTCTATCCAGCCATTTCTGAACACTGAACTGGTGAGACATAAAGAACTTCCAACCATTTCATCCCTTTTTGTCTTGTGGTCCCCTTCAGTACTGGGACGCATTTCTACCTTGAGTTTTGGGTGTGATTTTATTTATATTAGAAGGATCTATGGAAGTCAGAATATTAATGGCCTGATTCCTCGCTTTTGTAATCCCTGAAATGCATTTTTACCTTGAGTTTTGGGTGTAGTTAGACGATTTTATTTATATTAAGAAGGATCTATGGAGGTCAGAAGATAAATGACCAGATTACTCGCCATTGTAATCCCCATATGAGTTTCTGAAGCCACATAAAATCACCAAATGGTAAGCAGAATAGAATATGAAAAATGTGTCATGTTACTGAAGAGGTTTAATTATCAAGAGCAACGTTCCTTTACTCATAACTCTTTGTACACGTCGCACTGAACGGTTAACCTCTTCAGTTCCATGACACGTTTTCATGTTCATTCTGCTTACTATATGGTGATTTTATACGGCTTAAGAAAATGATGTGGTGTATCAAAATAGTGAAGACTGTGGCCATTAATCTTCTGACCTCCATAGACCGTTCCTAATGTCAATAAAATGGTCTAATCATACACAAACCTCAAGGTGAAAATGTGTCCCAGTATTGAAGGTGTTAAAATAGTGAAAACTATGGCCATTAAACTTCTGACCTCCACAGGCCGTTCCTAATGTCAATAAAATGGTCTAGTCGTATACAGACCTCAAGGTAAAAATGTGTTCCAGTACTGAAGGAGTTAAATATAGTGAAGACTCTGGCCATTAGTCTTCTGACCTCCATAGACCCTTTCTAATGTCAATAAAATGGTCTAATTATACACAAACCTCAAGGTAAAAATGTGTTCCAGTACTGAAGGAATTAAAATAGTGAAGACTGTGACCACTAATCGTCTAATCACACCCAAAACTCGTGGTAAAAATGCATCCCACTACTGAAGGGGTTAGAAGAACATCCAAAACGTAATCCACACAAATTTACGTAGCGGGAATAATTGAATTTGACAAGTGTGGGAAGAGTTGATCATGAAAGTGCTATAATGCAAAACCACAAGGTATGCAAATGACTTCAAAATTTGGGATATTAACAGTTTTTTTCCCCCTTTTTTCTTTTCCTTTCCTTCCTTTTTTTCTTTTTTTTTTAGTTATCAAATTCGCCACGAGTGATACGGAAGATGTCAGGAATTGTGAGTGATAAAAGAGAATTCGAATCTAATAGTAAAAATAGGAATAATACAAGAATAAATAGATAAATAAAAGGAAAAGAAAGATAAGAGGCGAATAGAAGTAAAAATAGGAATGATGAATAATGAGATAGATAGATAAACACAATCTCTCTCTCTCTCTCTCTCTCTCTCTCTCTCTCTCTCTCTCTCTCTCTCTCTCTCTCTCTCTCTCTCTCTCTCTCTCTCTCTCTCTCTCTCTCTCTCTCTCTCTCTCAATATTCACAAGTCCCCTCTTCCTATCACGTCTCTCTGTCTTCCTTTGCCTATTAATTCTCTTTATAATCATCATCATCATCCGCCTTTCTTTATTTATTTCTTCATTTCCTCCTTTTTCTCCTCCTCCTCCTCCTCCTCCTCCTCCTCCTCCTCCTCTTCATAATCATCATCATCGTCATCATCATCATATTTTTGTTCTCATCTTACTTCTATTACTGATTAAAAAGATCACCACTATTACTACTACTACTACTACTACTACTACTACTACTACTACTACTACTACTACTACTACTACTACTACTACTACTACTACTACTACTACTACTACTGCCACTACTACTACTACTTCTACTAATACTACTACTACTACTACTACCATTATTACTACTACCACTACTAGTACTACTGCTACTACTACTACTACTACTACTACTACTACTACTACAGAAAAAAATATCATAAGAAAGTAAAAGCCAGAATATTAAAAAGCAATAATGGAGGAGGAATAATTAGATAAAAGGTAATGATCTGGATATCTGAATAAATCAAATAAATGGCTAATATTACAGAAAGGAAGTTGTCATGAAGGAAAACGAGAAAAAGAAATATATATAAAAAGGAAGTAAATAATGACGGGAAAAAAACAAGAAAACTGACACTTAAGAGAAAATTTTCAAGTTATTACGAATATAAATTTCTAGTATTTCATCCATTTATTTTGATCTATTTTATCTATTTATTTTATCTGGGTTTTTTTTTTTCTTATTTTGTAGGAAGTTAGTGGTAGTGCTGGACTCTCTCTCTCAACTGACTCTTTTTTTTTTTAATTCGCTCTCTCTCGTTACCTTTGCTCATTAAACTCCCTTACAAACAAAGTAAAAATATAAATAAAAGAAACCAATGCGTGGATTTTGCATTACAATTGGTTTGTTAAGCGATGTGATGTAAGGTTAGGTTAGGTTAAGTTAGGTTAGGTTAGGTTAAGTTAGGTTAGAGGTTAGGTTAGGTTAGGGTAGGTTAAGTTAATTTAGGTGAAGTGAAGTTAGGTTAAGTTAGGTTAGGAGATGTGACGTAAGCTATTAGGTTAGGTTAGGGTAGGTAAAAAATAACTAATTGGTGTAGTTCAGAGAAGATTTCATTAGGTTAAGTGAAGTTAAGGTAAAAAAAATAAGAAAAGAAAGAAAAAAAAGCTGGTGTAGAAACGTTAAAATACTAAATCAAATACAGCAATATTACTACTAATAATAATGATATCCACTACTACTACTACTACTACTACTACTACTACTACTACTATTAATAACAATAATAATAATAATAATAATAATAATAATAATAATAATAATAATAATAATAATACCGACAGATCCACCTCTCTCTTTACTATCAACAAATCACACAAACCAAATGTCCCACAAATAAAATAAAATAAATGTAATAAAATACAGAAAAAGTTAAACCCCAGAGAGAGAGAGAGAGAGAGAGAGAGAGAGAGAGAGAGAGAGAGAGAGAGAGAGAGAGAGAGAGAGAGGCACTACACAATAATCTCACGAGTTAAAATTCAAAGTAGTATTTTCTAAAGTTTCCTCCCAAGATGCCGCTTCTCCCCGTGCTGTTTCCCTCGTTCATGATGTGACTGATAAGGAGGACCACCAGCCGCCATTATGTGCTACTGAAGGGGCTACTAGTGATGCTACTGCCCCTGCTACTGCTGCTGCTACTACTACTACTACTACTACTACTACTACTACTACTGCTGCTATGATGACGAATAATGATAGTGATAATAATGTGATTTTTATAACTATCATCAACTTCATTTTAACTACCACTACTACTACTACTACTACTACTACTACTACTACTACTACTACTACTACTACTACTACTACTACTACTACTACAATTACAATAACAACAAATAGAAAAGTTGTGAGAAAGGAGTAAAAGAAAATACTTCGAATCTAATCTTGTCTAATACGTGTTCGGTTTCACTCTCTCTCTCTCTCTCTCTCTCTCTCTCTCTCTCTCTCTCTCTCTCTCTCTCTCACACACACAAAAAAAAATAAATAAATAAAATAAAAAAGGAATAGATAAATAATAACAAATAAAAAAAAATAAAGTACTTGAAAATATCAAAATCAAAATAAACTATATAAAAAAACAAGAGAGAGAGAGAGAGAGAGAGAGAGAGAGAGAGAGAAGAGAGAGAGAGAGAGAGAGAGAGAGAGAGAGAGAGAGAGAGATAAAAAAAAATTCAACATAGTTTTTCATTGTCCGACAAATAAAAAAAAAATATATGCAGACTTTTCTTTACAAGTTGAATATTCTATTGTTTTTGCATTTACCTACTTTTGCCAACGCATGAATGTGTGTGTGTGTGTGTGTGTGTGTGTGTGTGTGTGTGTGTGTGTGAGAGAGAGAGAGAGAGAGAGAGAGAGAGAGAGAGAGAGAGAGAGAGAGAGAGAGACACACACACACACAGAGAGACACACACACACACACACACACACACACACACACACACACACACACACACACACACACACACACACACACACACACACACACACACACACACACACACACACACACACACACACACACACACACACCAATCACTGAAACAAGAAAACACGCCAAGACAGAACATTTCATACATATTTCTTTCCACATAAGAAAAAAGAAAGAAAAGAAAGAGAAAATAAAAATAACATCTGCTGCCAATGAACAAGAGAAGTACAGCGGCAGGACACGAGGGATACAAGAGGAGAACAAGAAGAGAACAAGATCAGATTCCTGCCAAGCCACGGAAGACGGCACGATTGAGAAGGAAGGAGAGAGAGAGAAGAGAGGACGGGAGAAGGAAGAGGGAGAAAAGGAAAGAGATGGAGGGAAAAGAGATGAGAAAACAGAAGGAAGACATGAGATAGAGTTAGGTGATGTGTTGAAATGTTTGGCTAGTAATTTTTTTTTTTTTTATGCAAGAGGGAAAGCCGGCCAAGGGCAACAAATAAATGAAAAAAAAAAAAAAAAAAGGCCCACTTGATTGCCAGTCCCCTAAAAGATTAATAGAGTTGGCCAAACACTAGGAGAAATGTCTTGTATATATGTCAGAAATGTTATAGCAATTAATGGAAAAGCACGGTGTATTAGTGTGGCTTTGTGGCAGAAAATATGTGTTCAGAGATGTTACTGAATGAAAATAGAAGTTCGTTGTTGAAACAGATAATGATGAATGAAATATTGTAAAGTGTTTAAGATAATCTACGTTGGTAATCAAAATAGTACTGTTCCATTTGTTCAGGAAATTATGAAGGCAATCTGATAAATAAATAGACGAAGTGCAGTGGAAACAGACGATATAGTGATGAACATTAAGCCAGAACACATGTACTAACAGAATCTACTCAGAGAAATAAAAATGACAGGTTGGTTGACAGACAAATAGTTAAACAATATTATCTTTTTAAGAGATGATCAAGATAGATGAACCTTAAAGCCAGAACATATGAATTAACAAAATCTACCTGGAAAAAAAAAAAAATGACAAGTTGGCTGACAGACAGACAGGACAGCTAGCTATACAATATTATTTTTTTTAGAAATGATCAAGACAGTGAAATACAGCAGTGAAATACAGTGAAAAGTGAGAGAGCACTGTGACAAAATTACAGCAGGAAATATATAATGAAGTAAATTACCACAAAGGAAATAAATAAATAGGTAATGATGCCAAATAGACACTCAGATTGAATTAATGGATGAAATGCAGAGGAATGAATGAGAATATCATGATGGGTGTACGGCAGGAAATATATGAGAGAATGCACCGAGGGACTTAAAAACATAATAAACTGGTTGTGAGGAAGGTAGTCAGTTGATTAGAGGAAACATTAAGTCAATCTACAAGCAATAAATGTCATGATGGGTGTACGGCAGTAAATATATGAGAGAATACACTGAGGGACTTAAAAATAGAATAAAGTGGTTGTGAGGAAGGTAGTCAGTTGATTAGAGGAAACATTTGGTCACTGTACAAGCAATATATGTAGAGATGAAGTGCTGTGTGAAGAAAATGTATTATGAAAAATTTATATCAGATACTATAGATACATGAAAGGAACACGCTGGACGCTTAAAACTCAACAGGTAGGTTTTTATGTAAATGTTCAGTTTTATAAAGAAAATCATTAGGGTGATAGAGTAAATGAAAACGAAATAAAATGAAAGAATTAATTATAGTGGAATGATAAGGAAAATATGTGCTGAAATGTTATCTAAAGAACTTAAATTAATCATCTATTCAATACCATGATTCGTTTTAATACTTATTCTGCAACTATATGGTGATTGTATACAGCTTCAGAAACTTAAGTGGGGTTAAAATAATTACGACTCTGGCTATTAATCTTCTAACCTCCATAGACCCTTCTTAATGTGAATAAAATCGTCTAATTACACCCAAAACTCATGGTAAAAATGCGTTCCAGTACTGAAGAGGTTAAGGTGAGTTTCAAATAGGTATTGTGTTTATCAAGAAACTGTCAATGCAATGATGACCAAAAAAAAAAAAGATGAAAAGAACAGAAAAAATAAAATTGTCTATTATTGTATTTATATTGTATGACGAAAAAAAAAAAGGCATTGAGAGAAGTACATGTTTAGTAACGACCATCTTTTCTCTTTTAGATAATTAATAATATAATTTATATGAGGAAAAAGTGAACAAAAAAAAAAAGTGACCTTGTATTATTATTATTATTAAAATTTTGTCACAGAAAAAAAAATTGTATTAGGAAAGTTATGTATGTTATTTTCTATTTCCAATCAAGTTCTCATATATTTTCTATCTCTAATCTGGCTCTCAAATTCTCTTCTATCTCCCAAGTAGCTCTCAAATTCTTTTCTATCTCCCAACAAGTTCTCATATTCTTTTCTATCTCCCAAGTAGCTCTCAAATTCTCTTCTATCTTCTAATTTCTGACGTAAGGGAAGAATAATATAAAGGATAAAATTTCCAACTCTGAGCAACTGTCCTTGTGTTGGAGGAAATGAAAGCAAAATTATATAAAGAAAGCAGAATTATATAGAAAATGCTAAATTATATAAAAAAAAAGCAGAATTATATAAAGAAAGTTAAATTATATAGAAAAACAAAATTGAATAAAGAAAGCAAAATTATATAGAAAAGGCTAAATTATATATAAAAAGCAGAATTATATTAAAAAGCAAAATTATATAAAGTTAAATTATATAAAAAAGGAAAATTAAATAAACAAAAGCAAAATTATATAGAAAAGACTGAATTATATAAAGAAAGCAAAATAATGTAAAGAGGATAGAAAATTATATAAAGGAAAGCAAAACTATATAGAGGGAAAAATAATAAAAAAAAGCTAAATTATATAAAAAAAAAAGAACTATTATACAAAGGAAAGAGAAATGATTTAAAGAAAGCAAAATTAAATATAAGACAAAAAAAATGATATGACAGGAAAAAAAGTGAAAAATATGTTGAAAAGAAAAAAAAAATTAATAATGAAAATAACTATGATAATTAAATAAACAAAAACAACAAAAACAACAACAACAACAACAACAAAAACAACCATACCAAACATAAAAACAACCAACAACAAAAAAAAAAAAAACTAAATAAAATGCAACACACAAGAAATTCAAACACCAAACAACACAAACAAATAGAGAACAAAACAAAACAAGAGACAGAACAAGAAAACAGGATAAAATCATAATAAAAAACGAAAAAATAATTAAAAACAAGAGCAGGAAAATGAAAATGAAAA
>NC_059263.1:6887500-6905000 GCF_017591435.1 Portunus trituberculatus | reverse complement strand
ACGCAAAACACCGCGTAACTTGGCGGCGTGTGTGTGTGTGTGTGTGTGTGTGTGTGTGTGTGTGTGTGTGTGTGTGTGTGTGCTGCGATAGATCTCCGAAATTGGTTTTTTTTTTTTTCAATTATACAACCAAATGTTTTACTTTTCTAATATTTTACGTTTTTCTTTCGTTTTCTTTTTATTCTTTTACTTCTGTTTAAAAGTGATGATGGTAAAAATGGAGTTTGAAAAAAATATATATGACTTTTTTTATACAAGATAGATAAATTTAAGGACAGACAGACAGACAGACAGACAGACGATCAGAAACAGACATTCAGACAGAGAGGTAAAGAGAATAAAAAATAAATTAGTCATAAAACGCATATATATATCAGCATTCATTATAAGGAAACAATCAGACAGACGGACAAAAAGACACACAGATAGACAGACAGACAGACAGACGATCAGAAGCGGACATACAGACAGCAAATTAGTTATGAAAACACATCAGCATTTACTATAAGGAGACAGACAGACAGACAGACAGATAGACAGGCAGACAGATAAACAGACAGACAGACAGAGAGAGAGACAGACAGACAGACAAAATACAGGAAGGGAAAGATGATGAAAGTAAGTTTTGTGAAATATATACATATCTTTAATTTCTTTGATCATTTTGTCACGAGAAAGTCACACAGACACACAAAATAACAGAAAAGCAAGGATGTTGGAAATAAAAGTTTAAAATATATGAATTAAGTTTTTTTTTTTAATGTAAGGAGACAAAAAAAGTACAAAAGTCTCGCTGTTTAGAGGAGTGTTCGTGAAATGTTTGTTAAAATTAATACTTTCTCGTTTGAAGTTTATCTATTCGCTTTTTTTATTTACTTTTTATCTATTTATTTATTTATTTTTTTTTTTACAAGAAAGAAACATGCTCGCTGAAAATATGTGTTAGTTTCTCTCTTAGACTTTTTTTTTTTTTTTTACTGTATTTTTTGGCCTATGAAATAAAGTCACTATTATTCTTTTATTTATTAAGTTTTTTTTTTTTACCTTTGAAATGAGAAAAAAAAATCACTATTATTCATTTATTATATTTCTTACCATATTATATTTCTTACCAATGGATTAAAAAAAAAAAATTAGTCTATTATTCATTTCTATTATTTCTATGATATTTTTTACCTATGAAATGAAAAAAAAATCACTTCTATTAATCATTTATTTATTCACTTATTATATATCTAACCAATGAAAAAAGTAAAAAAAAATAGTTTTCTTATTCATTTCTATTATTTCTATTATATCTTTTACCTATGAAATGAAAAAGAAAATCGCTTTTATTATTCATTTCTATTAAATTCAACTTCCTTTATTTACTGGATTTTATTTCAAGATGAGCCAAAATAAAAAAAAAAAAAATCACCCTTTTACTATCTATTAATACATACATCTACTTACCAATCTATCAATCCACTTCCTTATTCCTATTTATTGATACATTCCTTTACTTGTCCATCTATCTAATCCACTTCCTTATTCCTATTTATTGATTCATTCTTTTACTTACCAATCTCTCAATCCACTCACTCACTCCAGCCATTCATTAACACAAGAGACAAAGCTGCACTAAGATTCTATGCAACACTAATATTTTACTTGAAGGCTACACGAATACATCAATAAGAAAACCTGCTTCTCTTTTATTCTATTTGGAACTTGTAATGTTTTTCAAGACAACAAAAATACCAATCGAAGAAATTTGTTCCTCTTTACTTTATTTCGACCCATAATTTATTTCAAGACAACAAAAGCAACAATAAAAATTTCTCCACCTCTGTTTACTTTATTAGAGCACATAATTTATTTCAAGACAACAATAATGTCAATAAAAAAGATTAGCAGGTCTTTACTTTATTTCTAGACAATAAAAACAATAAAAAAAATTCTCCACCTCTCTACTTTATTAGAACACATAATTTATTTCAAGTCAATAAAAACATCAATAAAAATAATCTGCATTTCTTGATTTTATTTTGACACATAATATATTTCAAGACAATAAAAACTACAATAAAAAATTTTCCACCTCTTTACTTTATTAGAGCATATAATTTATTTCAAAACAACAAAAACATCAATAAAAAAAAAGGCCATCTCTTCATTTTTTTTTTATTTCAAGACAACAAAAACAACAATAACAAAAAAAATTGAAGCTTTTTATATTATTTAGATTCATATTTTTTATTTTATTTAAAGACAAGAAAATCAGAATAAACAGTTTTCCCACTTTTTTATTTTATTTCGAGCACATAATCTTTTTCTTGACTGCAAAAATGTAAATAAAAATCGTGCACAGTCTTGACTTTATTTCGTCTCATAATTTATTTCAAGACAATAAAAATACCAATAGAAAAATTCCTTCACCTCTTTATTCGATTTCAAACACAATACGTCACTTCAAAAAATGTGTCTGGTTGTCTGATCTAGTTGTTTGGCTGTTTGTGTTGCCTGTCTGTGTGTTTGTCTGTTTGTCTGTCTGGCTGGCTGTCTGTCTGGTTGTCTGGTCTAGCTGACTGTATGTTTGTCTGTCTGGCTGGCTGGATGGCTGGCTGGATGGCTGTCTGGTTGTCTGGTCTAGCTGTCTGGCTGTTTGTGATGCCTGTCTGTGTGTTTGTCTGTCTGTCTGGCTGGTTGTCTGTTGCCTTCACTTCATTTCAACTCTTACGTTTTTTTTTTAAGACTACACAAACATCAATAAGAAAACATACATCCTCTTTGCTTTATTTCCACTTCCAATCTATCTCTTGACTGCGAAAGTATCAACAAAACTCGTCCACGGTCTTCACTCTGTTTCAAACCTTTAATTTATTTCAAGACAACAAAGAGAAAAATGAAAAATATACATTCATTTCTTTACTTTATTTCGGCCTATGGTTAATTTCAAGACAACAAAGACAAAAGTAAAAAAAAAAAAAAAAAATATCCACCTCTTTACTTTATTTCGGCCTATAAATAATTTCAAGACAACCAAAATACCAATAAAAAAAATAAAATAAAGAAAATTGCATCTCTTCACTTTACATCAAGACAATCAAAACATCAAGCCACCACACATCCTCCTTATCACCGGTGTGAAATGCTAACACGGACACCAAGATGAGGAGATACACACGCAACACCGCAAAACTGAGACGCAATCACCACATCACCTCACATCACCACCGTACTGCATCCTCCACCACATCGCCACATGCAAACAGGCAAACATTTAGCTCATTATAAAGTAACAGAGAGATAACGCTGTGCAGTGTATGGTAATGTTTGAAATGTCATTACAGATAATTCATAGCTGTCTGTCTGTCTGTCTGGCTGGTTGTCTGGCTGTCTGTCTGGCTGTCTGGTTGTCTGGTCTGGTTGCCTGGCTGTTTGTGTTGCCTGTCTGTGTGTTTGTCTGTCTGTCTGGCTGTCTAGTTGTCTGGTCTGATTGCCTGGCTGTTTGTGCTGCCTGTCTGTGTGTTTGCCTGTCTGTCTGTCTGTCTGGCTGTCTGGTTGTCTGGTCTAATTGTCTGGCTGTCTGTGTTGCCGGTCTGTGTGTCTGTTTGTCTGTCTGTCTGTTTGTTTCAGTGTTTGTGCGTTGCATGATTTAAAATAATAAAAAAATTACCCCGAAACTATAAATGACCAAGACCAAAATTGCCCTAAAACCCAAAATTACCTTAAAAAAAATGACCTGAGAACCAAAATTACCTTATATTTTTACCTTGACTTTTGTGTACGATTCGAGTGTTTTAGTGGCATTACGAAGGGTCTATGGAGGTCAGACGACAGATGGCCAGTCTTCACTATTTCAATTCCCACATGAGTGTCTGAAGGTGTATAGAATCACCACATAGTAAGCAGAATGACTATGAAAATGCGTCCTGGTACTGAAGGGGTCAAACAAAACTATTTCACAATTTTACGTCACCTGTTCTCTCTTCTCCCACCTCCAAGTCGCGTCTGGCGTTAGTTACAGTGAGGTACTATTTATTCTAGAGCATCATTTTAATTCGTTTAGCAATGTTTCTTTATCTTTCTCTATATCTGATAACGATTCTATGCCTCTCTATGCCTGTTTGTATGATTTTATGTCTCTCTATGCTTGTTTGTATGATTCTATGTCTCTCTATGCCTGTTTGTATGATTTTATACCTGTCTGTGTCTCTCTATATTATTCTTTGCCTGTCTGTGTGATTCTATGCCTGGCTGTGTCTCTCTTTATTATTCTATGCCTGTCTGTGATGATTCTATGCTCCTTTATAAATCTATGCTTCTTTATGGCTGTCTATATCATTCTATGCCTCTTTGTGTCTCTCTCTATATTATTCTATGTCTCTCTATGGCTGCCTAAATGATTCTATGCTTCTCTGTATGATTCTATGCCTGTCTCCATGAATCTATGCCTGCCTCTGCCTGCTTATACAATTCTATGCCTCTCTATTTCTGGTTACATGATTTATTTCTTTGATATGTAATTTGGTGTAACATTTATCTATATAATTTGAGGTTCTTCTTTATTTGGCTTTATATGATTGGTAATTGCCTTGCTTATTCATCTGTATTCTCTGCTGCCTGTTTCCTGTTGCCAAATTCTCTCTGTGTTGTTTGGTGTTCCTATATCTAACAGTTCAATTCTTAGTTCGCTCTCCTATTTAAGCGGTAATTTATTTATCTGTATGGCGCTTCACTGGTTTTTATTA
Source organism: Portunus trituberculatus (assembly GCF_017591435.1). Lineage (NCBI taxonomy): Eukaryota > Metazoa > Arthropoda > Malacostraca > Decapoda > Portunidae > Portunus > Portunus trituberculatus. The sequence goes on along the minus strand of NC_059263.1, from coordinate 6,900,267 downwards.
TTGTTTTATTATTATTATTATTATCATCATTATTATTATTCTTGGGCAGTATCTCTCAATACAAAAAGTGCTGTTCTATAATCCTTTCCTTGCAAGCTTAAGTAATTTGGCCTCCATCATATTCATCTCTAATATTTTGGTTCATTTTCCTATACATGGTTCCTTTTTCTTTCTCCGTCTGTGCCTCCGTCTTCCGCTGTCTCTTTCTCTCTCTGTCTCTCTATCTCTGCCCCTGTGTTTCTCTGTCTCTGTCTTTCCTTCTGTCTCTGTCTCTGTCTCTTTCCTGTCTCTTCCTCTGTCTGTCTCTCTTTGTTTCTGTCTGTCTCTGTCTCTGTTTCTGTATTTCTATTTCTGTCTCTAGCTCTGTCTCTCTGTTTCTTTCTCTGTCCGTCTCTGTCTCTGTCTCTGTCTGTGTCTGTCTCTGTCTCTCTGTCCCTGTCTTTGCCCCTGTGTCTCTCTGTCTCTATGCCTCTCTCTCTCTCTCTCTCTGAATTGACTGAATGAATGAGTGCACAAACGATGAGTTACTGGCTGAATAAATGAACAAGTGAATGAATGAGTGAGTGCCTGCCTGCCTCCTGCCTGCCTCCCTGCCTGCCTCCCTGCCTGCCTGCCTGACTGACTGACTGACTGACTGACCGCTTGCTATGGCCGGCTTACGTGCAAATCCTTGGCTGGCTCCGCTCATGACAGTCCTGCCTAGAAAAGGTGTGTGTTTGTAGAGGATTCAGTTCAATATGTCATGAAGTGAAGTGTCTGCGTGTGTGTGTGTGTGTGTGTGTGTGTGTGTGTGTGTGTGTGTGTGTGTGTGTGTGTGTGTGTGTGTGTGTGTGTGTGTGTGTGTTTGCTGGTTGTTATCTAATTTGTCGAGAATGTTTGTTATTATTATTATTATTATTATTATTATTATTATTATTATTATTATTATTATTATTATTACTAGTTTTTTTTTCATTAAATTATTTTTGTCTTATTTGATTCTATGAGATAGTTACTGTTAAGTGGGTGCAACTCAAACACTTAAACACACACACACACACACACACACACACACACACACACACACACACACACACACACACACACACCTTCATACAATCAACGCAGGTGAAACAAAACTAATAAAATAACAACAACAACAACAACAGTAACAATAATAACAGTAATAATAATAATAATAATAATAATAATAATAATAATAATAATAATAATAATAATAATAATACTAATACATGGACTGAAGACTAAAAGAGATAACAGAAGCAAAGAAAACGTGAGAAATCAAAACACAAAGATAAAATAGATGAACAAACAAAAGAACATGAAAGCAAACACACTGAAAAAAAAAGACAGAAAAAAAATTGTATACCCCTAATTAAAAAAGAAAGAAAGAGAGAGAGAGAAAGAGACAGAAAGAAAGTGAGAAATGATTAGACAATGATACAAAAAACAACAAACCATAAAACTCAAGAAAAGAAAAGAAAAAAAAACAGAAATAAAGGAACAAAATGATAAACACACACACACACACACACACACACACACACACACCAACAAACACAACAAATAAACCAATAAACAAGTAAAAATCAAAGCAAAAAAAAAAAAACAGTGAATACAAACACGACCGAGAATATATAAACAAATGATATGTAGAGAGATAAGAAACCAAGTAATGAAGAACGCACGCACACACACACACACACACACACACACACACACACACACACACACACACACACACACACAAGAGGTCAGCATGTACAGGCGAGGGAGGGTGGAGTGGTAGGTGGAGTGAAGAGGGAACGAGTTGAAAGGAAAGTAGTAACAGAAAGTGGAGTGAAAAGGGACGATGGAGGTGAAGTAGGAGAAGGTGGAGTCTTAATGTGGAGAGTAAGGATCACATGATTACCTTTTATTATCATTTATTTATCTATTCATTTAAGACCACCAAAATGAAGGCGGGGGGTGGAGACTAGGGAGAGGAGTGGCCTTGACGTGGAGTAATGGTCATATAATAATCTTTCATTATTTTTATTTATCTATTTATTTACGTTATTTATTTCAAGGCAGCCAATTAAAAGAATAAGAAAAGTCCTTTGTATCTTCAGTGAATCCTCGAACCCCTTCAGTACTGGGACACATTTTTACTTTGAGATTAGTGCACGATTAGACCATTTTATTGACATTAGCAAGGGTCTGTGGAGGTCAGAAGACTAATGGCCCAAAGTCTGCACTATTCTAATCCTCCACATGAGTTTCTGAAGCTGTATAAAACCACCAAATAGTAAGCAGAATGAATATGGAAACGCGTCAATGTAATGAAGGAGGTAAATAAATAACTATGTCTTTTTAAGCAAGGAAAGCTTTTGGTATGGCTCACAAAATTTAAAGAAAAAAGTTCACTAAAAAATAATTACTTCTATATTTCATTAGATCTAAAACTGATATGTCTTTTTTTTCCTACTTTTTATTTTTTTCCTACTTTTTATTTTTTTCCTACTTTTTATTTTTTCTAAGGGAAGGTTTGAGCAGCAGCAACGAAATTTAAAAGGAAAAAGAAAAGACGGAGTGGGCTTCCCTTAACACACTAGTCTCCTAACTCGACAATCAAACCCTGAAATTGTGAAGTGCCTTAGAATATTTCAGAGTCTTGTCCTTCTCTATATTTTCTCTCTATTTCTTTTCTTTCCACGCAAGGAGAGGTAAAGGTAGGTAAAATACAGAGATACAGTCCTGTGCTTTTCTATATTCTCTCTCTTTCTCTCTCTTTATTTTTATTCTTTCCACGCAAGGAGAGGTGAAGCTAAGTAAAATATAGAGTCCTGTGTCTTTCTATATTCTCTCTCTCTCTCTCTCTCTCTCTCTCTTCTTTTTTTTTCACACAAGCAGAGGTGAAGGTAGGTGAAATATAGAGATAGAGCGCTGTGCTTTAATTCTTTTCTCTCTCTTCCTTTTCTCTCCACACAATGAAAGGAGAAGCTAGGCAAAATATGGAGATAAAGAGTCCTGTGTCTCTATATTCTCTCTCTGTTCAGTAAAATATGGAGATAAGAGACTGTGCTTTTCTATATTTTCTCTCTGTCTTTATTCCTCTTCTTCCCACACAAGGAGAGGTGAAGGTAAGGGCGACAGAACTCAAAAGAAAGGGAAGGAACATCTCTAATCAGTCCAAACCCGTGTAGAGTCATGAAGCGTCCCCGTCCCATCAGAAAGTGTAATCCAAGGCAGGAATTATAGGATGAAATGTGCGCACTTGTTTGTCAAATTTTATCTTTTTATTATTCTTTTACGTTTCATCTTCCATATTTTATTCATCCTGCTTCACTTATTTTTTTTATCTTTTATCTTTTTATCATTCTTTTATCTTTCATCTTTCGTCTTTTATTCATCTCTCTCACTTATTTTTCATCTTTAATCTATCATAATCTTTTTTTTTTTTTTTTACCCTCCATCTTCCATTTTTTTTTTTTTTTCTTATTTCTTGCTTCGCCTTATTCATTTTTTTTCATTTTTTATCTATCATTATTCTATTACCATTCATCTTTCGCCCTTTATTTACCTTTGCGTGTTTATTTGAAGCCTTCCAGTGTTCTGTGTCTTTCAGGTAAAGGAGATTCTGGCCAACACCACCAAATTTCAAGAAACAATAACAACGAAAGAGCTGTAACCAAACACTCCCTCAAACCCTTCAGTACCAGGACATGTTTTCATATTTACTCTGCTTACTAGTTGGTGATTTCATACAGCTTCAGAAACTATCGTGGGGATTAAGAAAGTGAAGACTCTGGCCATTAACCTTCTGACCTTCATAGACCCTTCCTAATGTCAGCAAAATGGTCTAATCACACAAAAACTCAAGGTGAAAATGCGTTCTAGTGCTGAAAGGAACATAAAATCTACAACATCTTGAGAGTTTTCAGCATTTTTTTTTTTTTTTTATGTATGGGGAAACTAATTAATAATACCAAACTGGAAGAGAAGAAAGAGCTAACTAACTAAACATGTCGCCTCCTTCAAAAAGTGTAACCAAATCAAAACGTGAAATACAAAACACCTTGAAACTTCCCATTATCTTTCTTTATATGTATTGGAAAACTCTCACCAAAAATACTGAACGAAATAAATAAATAAACTAAAACTTTGGCCAAAACACTGAATAAAAATAGATAAATAAACTAAATAAATAAATAAATGCATAAATGATAAAAGCCTCACTAAAAATGCCTTAAAAAAATGTCTAATCGAATCCAAACCTTCAATATAAATCATCTTAAAACATTCCAGCATTTTCATACGCAAGGCCAACTAACCAAGGCCACCAAATTAAAGAAAAGGAGCTAACTAAACATGTCCTCCTAAGAAAGTGTCACCCAATAAAGAAATACACTACAACACGTCTCAGTCCCCTGTAGATGTGTTCTAGCGTTTACCTTCGTGACAGGAACACAGGAACACAAGGGAAGGCAACAAGACATCAGGCGAGAGAGGTACACGTGGTAACTTCAGTACAAACCCTCATCCACTCACTCCTACACTCATCCTCTCACTCCTACACCCACCGACTCACCAGTCACCCTCGTGCATGTGTGTATCCAATCTTCTCTTCATTGGTCCAAATTGATCCCGCACTAACAACCTGATTAATGGGTTTATTTCGTTCATCCATCACTCTGGAGATCAATTTTTTCCTCTTTCTCTGTTTTTTTTACCCTTTCACAGGTACACGACACAACTGCCAGCACCAGAAGCAATGCAGAACAAGTACAAGATGTCTCAAAAGTGATTGGAATTATAACCTTCAGTACTGGGACACATTTTTGACCTTGAGACTTGTGTACGATTAGACCATTTTATTGACACCAGGAAGCGTCTATGGAGTCAGAAGAATAATGGCCACAGTCATCACTATTTTAATCCCCCACATGAGTTACTGAAGTTGTGTAAAATCACCAAATAGTCACCAGAATGAATATGGAAACGCGTCTTGGTACTGAAGGGGGTAAAGGAAAGGCGTACCAAGCGGCAGTCGAAGGATTAATACAACTTCACCAACCCTGAACCCGTTACTTCAAGTCCCAACACAGATAGATACACAGAGACGCACAAACAGATAATGCGATTTGATCAATGCACACAGCAACACTCCATGAGGCAGCAGGGGACAGCCACTTCACTACAATCACTATTAATGCTTCACCAAGAGCAGCGACCCACACCCGGAGCACTGAGGCAGGGTAAGGCATGGTGAAGCAGGAGAGAGGTAGGATAAGGTAGGAGAGAGGCAGGGGAAGGCATGGTGAGGCAGAAGAGAGGCAGGATAAGGAAGGATAAGGCAGGAGAGACAGAGTAAAGCATGGTAAGGCAGGAGAGAGACAAGAAAGAGGCAGGGAGAGGTAGAGTGAGAGAGGAGTGAGGTAGGATGAGGCATGATGAGGTAAAATGAGGCAGAGGAGAGGCAGGAGACATGAGTAAGGCAGAATGAGGCAGGATGAGGGAGAAGGGTCATGAGGTAGGCTGCTGTCACTAGTGTGGGTATAAAAGGGAGTATATACACCAGTGGATGAGGAAATATGAGTGAGTGAATAAGAAAGAGAAGAGATAATCAGAGACTGGATGAGTTGAAAGAATGAATAAATGTGTGAAAATTTTTAGAAAGTATGTGAAATGAAGTAGTAGAAAAATAATGAGTAATAGAATAGATGAAGGAAAAAGATAGTAGAAATAGCATTGTTAAAGGGGGAAAAAAAAGAGGAAAATTAAAATACAGACAACAAATAATGAAAAGACGCATAAAGATAAGAGAAAACAAAAACGAAACAATTACATACGAAAACTATAACGATTTAGGCGAACAAAACTGAATAAAAACAAAACACCAATGCAAAAAAAAAAAAAAAAATAGCAAAAGAAAATAGCAAAAAAGAAAAAAGAAAAGAACCAAAACAAAACACAAGACACGACAAACATACAAAACACAAAGAAAACAAAAATAAGACAAATTATAAAACAAATTCACACACACACACACACACACACACACACACACACACAAATCACAACTCCTACCATGACCTTAATTCCCTCACACCTTTCTTCACCTAACCTTCGCCTTGACTCGCTCCGCCTCCCCTCACCCTCTCCCCTCACCTGCCCTCCCGTTACTGGCACACAGGCAACACAAGTAATACAGGTGTGACGGCTTCGACAGGTGAGAAGGCATTGCAGTGTTACTTTCTCCTCGCCGCTGTGATATTAGATTACTCCTCAAAGTCATGTGATTATTCTCTCTTCCTTTCTGTGACTGTGGCTGTGTTAATTAATGTACAGGTAAGACAGGGTATGGAGGTTAAGTGGTTAATGATTTTTTTTTTTACATAGAGACGTAACTTAAATGATAAAGGAAGAAGAGATATGAAGGTAGTGATGTGGATGTGTTAATGAGAGAGTACAGGTGAGGTCCGGTACAGGTAAGACAAGATGTGCAGATAAGCAGTTCCGGATTTATTTTATTTAGTGAGGCAACTTAAATAAAAAAAATATATTAAGTAGTGATAGTGTTTCCTTCTTCCTTTCTGTGACTGTGGGTGTGTTGATTAGATAGTACAGGTGAGGTCCGGTACAGGTAAGACAAGGTATGCAGGTAAGGCAGTTCCAGATTTCTTTTACATAATGACACAAAAAAAACGACATCTCTTTTATCCCTTTCTTTTCTCAACTCTAGGACGTGCAAGGGGACTGGTAACTTAGTAGACATTTTTTTACTTTTTTATGGTGCCCTTAGCCAGCTTTCCCTTCTTACATAACAAAATTAAAATATATGATAAAGAAAATGATACGTGGAAATAGTGCTCAATTTTTCCTTCTTTGTGTATGATTGTGGATGTGTACAGGTGAAGTCAGGTGTAGGTATGACAAGGTAAGGAGGTGAAGTGGCGACTCAACAAAAATTATCATAACTAAAGCACCGGATCGAAAAAAAAGAAAAAAAAAAAGGAAAAAATATATGAAAAATGATTATTCTTTCCTTCTTTCTGTGTGTGTGTGTGTGTGTGTGTGTGTGTGTGTGTGTGTGTGTGTGTGTGTGTGTGTGTGTGTGTGTGTGTGTGTGTGTGTGTGTGTGTGTGTGTGTGTGTGTGTGTGTGTGTGTGTGTGTGTGTGTGTGTGTGTGTGTGTGTGTGTGTGTGTGTGTGTGTGTGTGTGTGTGTGTTAATTAGAGAGAGAGGTACAGATGAAAAGAGGTACAAGTTGATGGAGATTTCTTTTACATCACGACAATACAGGTGTAATCATTACTATGGCGCCAGATTGAAGAAAATTACATACAAAATACTAGTAACATGAAAATCAAGGGTAAAAGTAACATAAAACAAGGAGTAACTCAAAATTAGATAACAAAAAATACATTAAAACACTAGTAATACTAAAATCAAAGGAAAAAGATGTAACTTAAACTCAAACACAAAATAAACATGCGTGTAAATACTAGTAAAAATCAAAGTCAAAGGTAAAACTAACAGAAAACAAGGCGCACCACAAATGTAAATGAAAGGAAAGGTAAGCGATGAGTGAGAAAGGACGCAAACATCATACATGTAAATATTTCGTACTTAGCAGTTAGTACTACTCATATATATATATGAGTAATACGAAGTAGACAATAGTTAAAAAATAGTAATTAGATAGTAAATATTTGTAATGTGTAAATAAATTAGTAAATACATAATTTCACAGCAGTAAATTAGTAGAAATAAGTAAGCAGATAGCAGTCATCAATAGACAGGTAGCATCAGCAGCGAGTAAATCAACACACAGGTAGACACTAAACAAGAAGCAAGGAACGAGCAAACTACACAGGTGAGTAAATTAGCAACAAAACACCAGGTGAAGGTAAAAAAAAAAAAAAAAAAAACAACACAATACCTACAACAATACCATAATGCATACAGCAACACTAACAACACAGAACCAGAAGCATAATATACACAAGAATAGGAGAACAATAGGAGAAACATGACACTTACAACAATAATGCAATCAGTAACAGAGGGAAATAATTGAATAGAAACCAGAGTAAAAAAAAACTTAATGTCCACAAGAAGCGAGTTATCTAATGGCTACAGGAAACAGATACAGGAAGTCTTGCGTGGCTGACAAGATTGAGTGCACAGAGACACAAGGGAAGGGAAATGAATGAATGAATAAATGAAAGCGTGGATGAATGGAGAAACAAAACAGTTGGTTAGCAGCAGCGCATTGGATCCCAAATATTGCAGTGTGTTGCTTCCCCGCTTTCGCAAGAGTGATGTGTGTGTGTGTGTGTGTGTGTGTGTGTGTGTGTGTGTGTGTGTGTGTGTGTGTGTGTGTGTGTGTGTGTGTGTGTGTTGTGTTGCTAAGGTGAACGAACATGTTGGTGGTAATGAAGAAAAGAGAGAGAGAGAGAGAGAGAGAGAGAGAGAGAGAGAGAGAGAGAGAGAGAGAGAGAGAGAGAGAGAGAGAGAGAGAGAGAGAGAGAGTAGTAGTAGTAGTAGTAGTAGTAGCCCACCCAGCCATACACACAGACACACACCACAAAACACCTTTAAAAACGAAAAAAAAAGAAAAATAATAATAAAATAAATAGAACAAAATAACACCTTGAAAACACTTAAACTAGAACCCAAGACACCCAAATACCCAAACACACCCTGAAGAACAACCCCCTTCTCCCCCCCCCCCGACACACACACAAACGCCTTCACCTGCTCGCACTTGGTCTATCTACCCGCGACACGACACACTAGGTAGACAAGCCGATCAAGCCTGGAGTCACACCTAACCCACACCTCTACCTGAACTTCTGCCGAGACAATTAGTTAGCAATTATCACAGGAAGGAGTTGACACGGGGCGAAAGGCAGCAGATAATTATAGAAAGGTGTTCCCTCGGGCAGGTGAGCGTCAAGGCAGTCCCGTCTGTGGTAGCTGATGGTGAGGTGATAGCGGTGTTTCTTGCCCTCAACCCTCGGCGGAAGCTGCAAATTGGACAGGGTTTGTATAATCACCTTTTTTCGCTCCTTTACCTCGTCAGTTCCGCGGATTTGGTACTTCGTTTTTTTTTTTTTTTTTTTTTTTTAATGTCTCCTGTTTTGACAAGGGTGTTTTAAAGGATTGCTAAGGTTAGGATAGGTTAGGTTAGGTTAGCATAGATTAGGTTTGCACCCTTGTGATTTGACAGGTGTGTTTTTAATGAAAGCAAAGGTTAGGTTAGGTTAGATTAGGTTAGGTTAGGTTAGGTTAGCACCCTAGTGTTTTGACAAGGGTGTTTTTAAAGACAGCACAGGTTAGGTTAGGTTAGGTTAGCACCCTCGTGTTATGACAAAGTGTTTTTAAAGGTCGCTTAAGTTAAATCCGGCTAGCATCCTCCTGTTGTGATTATATAGGGTGCTTTTAAAGGTTGCACAGGTTAGTTTAGGTTAATTTAGGTGAGGTGAGCATCCTCCTGTTATGATTAGGGCGTTTTGAAAGGTTGCACCAGGTTAGGTTTGATTAGCAGCCTTGTGTTTTGACAAAGGGTTTTTAGAAGTTGTGCAAGCTAGATTTGGTTAAGTTAGCAGCCTCCTGTTTTGACAAGGGTGTTTCTACTGTAAAAGTTGCACAGGTTAGGTTAGGGTTAGCTTAGGTTAGCACCCTCCTGTTATGACTAGGGTGATTTTAAAGGTCGCTCAGGTTACGTTTGGTTGTGAAGGGTACGTTTTGTGATTGGTGATGCAGCAGTACGCCTCTTCAGTTGTCAGTGGAATGATAAACACTCGCTTAGGAATGTTAGAGACTTCCTGGGAGAGCGTGTCGTTAAATGGCCCTTGTTTGGTAAAGTTGTTCTCAAAGGTTGCAAGAAGTGATGGGTAAAGTTATCAAGAGGACCTTCTGTAGGACACCTCTTCAGTCACCGCTAGAATCATGGGAAAACATACCAATCTTAGTGACTTCCTGGAAAATTAGGGTTAAATGGCCCTTGTTTTGACTTGAGCTGTTTTCAAAGGTTGCAAGAAGTGAGGGGTAAGGTTATCAAGAGTAGCTTCTGTAGGACACCTCTTCAGTCACCGCTAGAATCATAAGAAAAACACACCAATCTTAGTGACTTCCTGGAAAATTAGGGTTAAATGGCCCGTGTTTTGACTAGAACGGTTTTCGAAGGTTGAAAGAGGTGACGGGTGAGATTATCAAGGGTACTTTTTGCAGGACACCTCTTCACCAATCTTAATGACTTCCTGGATGGTTAGGAATAAATAGCATGTGTTTTGACAAGGACTGTTTTCAAGGATAGCAGAGGTGACAGGTCAGGTTATCATCAGGACTTTTTGCAGGACTCCTCTTCAGTTACGGCTAGAGTCATGAGGAAAATACACCGATCTTAGTGACTTCCTGGGAGATCATAGTTGAATAAATGCCCCGTGTTTTGACGAGTGTTTTGACGAGGGCTGTTTTCAAGGATAGCAAAGGTGACGGGTTAGGTGATCAAGGCTACATACCTCTTTAGTTATTGCTACAAATCATGAAGAAAAGAAAAAAAAAATGTGAATTTGGGGAACTTCCTGGGAATTTGTAGTTAAATCCCAGTGTTTTCACAAGGACTGACTTTAAAATGCGTAAAAGATAACGAAAAGGATTACCAGCGATAGTTTTCTCCCTTATCAGTAACACAGTCCTGGGATTCTGTAGTTAAATGCCCAGTGTATTTGACAAGGACTGACTTCAAAACGCGCAAAAGATAACAAGAAGGATTAACCAGCGACACTTTTACCCCTCTCAATAACACAGCACACCTCAAAACAACGTCTAGAACAAGGAATCTAAATAACAACCGAATAATATCCTTTACCTTAGTCTTCTCCAGGCCAAGAGCAACAAAAATATACAGAAAAAAAAGGGCCACTTAGTTACCAGTCTCCTTATAGAACCGATAAAATTAGCCACAGGATAGGGACAAATTGAGTCTCGTGTCTCCTCTAAAATCATGAAACGAAGTGGTGTTTGCAAAGACAGCATAGGTGAGCAAATGGTTTATCAAGGGTGCTTCTGCGTGACTGTTGATGCGGGACACCTCTTCAGGGCTCACCACACTCAAACCACACCCTTGGAAACCTCAATGATGTCTCCTCCAGCACGTTGACAGTACTTAAGATAGGTCACTAATCCTTTTAAGACCAATGTCCTTAGTCTCTCTCTCTCTCTCTCTCTCTCTCTCTCTCTCTCTCTCTCTCTCTCTCTCTCTCTCTCTCTCGTCTTTTTTTTCTATTCATTTTCTTACTCAGCGGTTTATATTTTTGTTTTTATTCAAATTTTGAGGTTTTTAAGGGTATAGAAGGAATTGAAAGAGAGAGAGAGAGAGAGAGAGAGAGAGAGAGAGAGAGAGAGAGAGAGAGAGAGAGAGAGAGAGAGAGAGAGAGAGAGAAAAGGAGAAATTAAGTAAATAAAACCTGGAGACTATAAATGAAATAGGACCTGCTCCAGTCATGCAGACCATCATTAATAAAAACCATAATTATCTTCCCTTTTTCCCATGTAAGAACTCTGGGCAGGAGAACAAAAACCACTGAAAATAAATACAAATAGAAATAAAAAGAATAAATAGGAAACAAAACATCATTAAACCCCTTCAGTACCTTGACGTGTTTCCATATTCATTCTGATTACTATTTGGTGATTCTATACAGCTTCAGAAACTTATGTGAAGATTAGAATAGTGAAGACTGTGGCCATTGATCTTCTGACCTCCATACACCCTTCCTCATGTCAATAAAACCGTCTAATCACATCAAACACTCAAGGTAAAAAAATGCCTCTCAGTACTGAAGGGGTTAAACTTCCCAGAACTCACAGAAGACGTTGAAGACAAGACCAACGTTAACAAAAGTGTTCTAAAAAGAGGAAGTTTTAGACGATTACACCAAATTATGAACAGAGGGAAAGAGGAAGATGCGTTTCATACAGGGACTGATACGTGTAGGACTAAAGACTTCCTGTGGCTTTTCCTACCTTAAAATTCATCACGTGTACAATATGACAAACTTCCTTCATATCTGTGAACTTAATTTATATTTCTACTTTTCCTGCAAACTTAACCCCTTCAGTACCAGGAAGCGTTTTCGTATTCATTCTGCTTACTGCTTTGTGATTTTCTACAGCTTCAGAAACTTATGTAGGGGGATTAAGAATAGTGACGACTCTGACCATTGATCTTCTGAACTTCATAGACCCTTCCCAATGTCAATAAAATGGTCTAATCGTACACAAATCTCAAGATAAAAATGTGTCTCAGTGCTAAATAGTGAAGACTCTGGCCATTGATCTTCTGACCTTCATAGACCCTTCCTAATGTCAATAAAATCGTTCTAATCACACCCAAAACACATAGTAAAAATGCGTTCCAGTACTGAAAAGGTTAAAATGATCAACTATTCAATTATCTATCTACTAATGTACACATCTATCTATCTATATCTGTCTTCCTATCAATCTATCTACCAATCTACCTATCTATCACACTATCTACCTATCAACAACAGCAAACAAGTGACCTACAAAACAACTCACTAATAACATGATCATCAAATAACACTAAAATATACACGAGTAAATATAACACGTATGGAGGCAGTGGTGATGATGGTGGTGGTGTTGTTGTTGGTGGTGGTGGTTGTGGTGGTGGTGGTGGTGGTGGTGACTCAGGCGGTACAGGTGCAATACAGACACACTCAAGGTCAGTCCAGGTGATGATGTGGCCAC
>NC_059263.1:6870000-6882500 GCF_017591435.1 Portunus trituberculatus | reverse complement strand
AAATATAAAACAAACTCCATACTTAAAGAAACTATGAATAAAAATAAACACTTCTACATACATGAAAAAAATAAAAATACAATGAATAAGAACAAATTAGTAAATAAATCAATAGATAACGATAACGAAATTCCCCAAAAGACAACTTCTACGCACCCAGGTCTCAGCTTTCTGGGTGTTTGCGTAGTAAGTTCAGGTTCCGGGAAATATCGTGTTACGGGGGCCGAGGAAGGCAGACAATGTGAGGGGGGGAGCAAGCCAAGCAAACACACCAACCAACGGTACAGTGTGGTGAAGAACGGTACGTGAAGACTGTCCACGTAAACCATTCAGGAACATAACGGTACATGATTATATGCTATTACTACTAGTACTGTTGCTGACTATTACTACTGCTGCTGCTATTACTATTACTACTGCTGCTATTATCATTGTTGCTACTACGTCACTGCCAATTTTATTGCTACTGCTTCTACTGCTATTGCTAATGCTACCTTCTACTTCCACTTTCATTGCTGCTGTTATTATTATTGTTATTATTATTATTATTATTATTATTATTATTATTATTATTATTATTATTATTATTATTATCATTATTATTACTATTATTATCATTATTATTACTATTACTTTTGTTATTATTATTACCATTATTATCATTACCATTGTCATTATTATTATCATTATTATTATTATTATTATTATTATTATTATTATTATTATTGTTATTATTACTACTACTAGATAATATTTTTTCATTATCATTACTTCTACTATTACTATCACTACTACTACTACTACTACTACTAATAATAATAATAATAATAATAATAATAATAATAATAATAATAATAATAATAACAATAATAATATTAATACAACTACTATTATTAACTACTACTACTATTATAACTCCTTTTACTACTACTACTACTACTATTATGACTCCTATTACTACTACTACTACTACTACTACTACTACTACTACTACTACTACTACCAGTAATAATAATAATAATAATAATAATAATAATAATAATAATAATAATAATACAACTACTCCTTCCATAACAATATTATTACAACAATAACGACAACAACAAAACAACTACTACTAATATTTCTACTATCATTACCACTGCTACGACAACTACTACTATTACTACTACTACTACTACTACAACTACTAGTATTACTACTACTATTAATAACAATAATAATACTATTTCTATCACTACTACTACTATTACTTCTGTTACTACAATACTACTATTAATACAACAACTACTACTTCTACAACAATAACGACAACTACCACTATTTCTACTACTACCACTACTACTACCACTACTACTACTACTACTACTACTACTACTACTACTACTACTACTACTACTACTACTACTACTATCACTACTTCTACTACCACCACCATCACCACCACCGCCACTTATAGATACAGTTTTAAAAATATTGTGAATCCAGCTTATGATGATTTAGTAGAAAATAAAAAAGACGAACAACAACGATATGAAATAATGATAATGGCGAAGAAATTATAATTGTAAAGAAAAGAAATAATGCAAGAAAAAAAATGTCAGGTTGGCAGGAAGAGGGAAAGGAGGAGGAGGAGGAGGAGGAGGAGGAGGAGGAGGAGGAGGAGGAGGAGGAGGTGCTGAGGGAATAGGAGAGGAAGAGGATGTGGTGAGGAAGAAGAAGAGGAGGAGGAGGAAAAGGAGGAGGAGGAAGAGGAGGAAAAGATACAGAAACTTAATAGAACCAGTTATAGAAAGAAGGAAAAGATTAATTAAGAAAATAAGGACAAAGAAAACACACAAAAAAATAAGAAATAAACAAACCAAGTAAAATAAAATAAAAAGTAAATTAATGAAAAAAAATAATCAAGAAGCAAAAAGGAAGCAAATATATGAACAAAAAAAATAATAAAGAAAGAATAAAGAAAAAAGAGAGAGGAGACAGGAAAGAGAGAGAGAGAGAGAGAGAGAGAGAGAGAGAGAGAGAGAGAGAGAGAGAGAGGTGGGGGAGAAAAAAGACAATGAGACACAAGAACAACAAGAACAAGAAGAACAAGAACAACGAGAACAACAAGGAAAAAAATAAAAAGAAACAAAACAAGTAGACAAAACCAAAAGTAACACACACAAACAAAAAAAGAAAAAGAAAGAGCAATAACAAGTAGACTTAACACAACAACAACAACAACAACAACAACAACAACAGAAGAAAACCCAAAATAACAAAACAACAAAAACAAGAAAATGGGAACAGCAACACCACACGAACACAAGCAGGAGAACCACCGCCACCACCACGAAGAGGAGGAGGAGGAGGAGGAGGAGGAGGAGGAGGAGGAGGAGGAGGGTTTTCTCAGGCGAGTGTGCATGAAGGTATTGATCTCATGGCAGTGGCTGGACGTTGAGCCAGAAGCAGACTCCCTCTCACAGTGCATGGATTGAGGTAGAGGCGCAAACTACGTGTCTTTCCCTTCTCCACCTCTTCCTCTTCCTCCTCCTCACTCTTCCACCTCCCTCCGCTTTCCTCCACCTTCCTCCACCTTCCTCCGCCTTTCTACACCACCCCTCGCCTCTATCTCATTCCCCATCTCTCTCTCTCTCTCTCTCTCTCTCTCTCTCTCTCTCAGTCTGTGCTTGTTCCGTGCGTGCGTGTGTCCGTGGCTCCAGCATTCATGTCTGCAAGTCTGTCTGTGCATCTGTGCGTGCGTGCGTGCGTCCGTTCGTGCGTGCGTGCGTGCGTTCGCCTTCTCTGGATCTGTGCCAATATCATCGTCTGGCCGCGGTACCGTGTGTGTGTGTGTGTGTGTGAGCGGTGGTGGTGGTGGTGGTGGACACTGTCAGTGGATGAGTGTGATGCTACTACTACCACCACCACCACCACCCCACCACCGCTACCACCACCACCCGCTAGCGCCACCACCACCACCACCGCCGTCACCGCCGCCGCCGCCACCATCACAACATCATCATCATCATCATCAACAGCAACATCAGCGCCGCCCAGCCAGCCAGCCAGACAAACAGACAGACAGACAGCCAAGCGACAGAGGTGTGGGCGTAGGTTGTGTGTGTGTGTGTGTGTGTGTGTGTGTGTGTGTGTGTGTGTGTGTGTGTGTGTGTAGGTGTTAGTGTACGTGCGATAAGGAAAGGGAAGGGAAGAAAGAATTAGTGTGTGCGTGCGTGTATGTGTGAGTGTGTGCGTGAGTTTGTGACCGGGACGAGATGTGTGGATGAAGAAGAAGAAGGTGTGGGGGAGGAGGAGGAGGAGGAGGAGGAGGAGGAGGAGGAATAGGGGAGAGGGAGAGAAGAAGCGGTAGCGGTGGTGGTGGTGGTGGTGGTGAGAGTAAGAGTGTTAGTCAAACAGAGAAAGAGAGAAATAGAGAGGAGGCGGGGGATAGCTACGAAGAGAGAGAGAGAGAGAGAGAGAGAGGGTCAGCCGAGCGCTCCTGACCTCTAGCGGCTGTGCTTGTCAAAACACGAGGAGAGGTACTCACAAACCAGCTTCCTGCAGGCACACGCACACACACACATACACACACGCACACGCACACAGAAACACACAAGAAACTTCTAATACCAAAAGAAACATCGATAGACAAGCCCTTGATGTTTTTCCCTGGTGTTTACGAGTACCTGGGTGTTTGCAATGCTTGGGTGTGTGAGTACAAATACCTGACGAAGGAGGAACCGTAGAAAATCCTCGATAATTTCCTTAGGTGAGGGAGAAGTGGTGTGCGAGGAGCCAGGCGGAGGAGACTGGAGAAACAGGCAAGGCAAGGTAGAGACAGAGAGGGAGAGGAGGGGAGTGAGAGGGAGGGAGAGGAAGGGATGAAAAGGTGGGGTAGGAAGATTGAGGTGCTTGCCTGCTTGTGTGTGTGTGTGTGTGTGTGTGTGTGTCATGCGCAGCCTCTCCTCACTCTCTCGTACTCACTCTCTCTCCCTCCCTCTCTCTCAGGCAGGCCAGGCACACACACACACTCACACAGGCGCACACATACGCACACACATACACACGCACGCACATGCACACAGCCAGTCATGCACCCCGAGCCTGACACCGCGACCAGCGCCTCTCTCTCTCTCTCTCTCTCTCTCTCTCTCTCTCTCTCTCTCTCTCATGCACGGCCAGGGAGTGTACACAAAACTACACTTATCGACAACGCATGTACGAACACATACTTATTCACACCTACACGTCCATACACGCACACACATGTATACTTTAGGTCCCTTGTGTGTGTGTGTGTGTGTGTGTGTGTGTGTGTGTGTGTGTGTGTGTGTGTGTGTACGTAACATACAAACACACGTCAGTTATACAACATTTTTAAGCGAGAATTAGTGAACATGAGAGAGAGAGAGAGAGAGAGAGAGAGAGAGAGAGAGAGAGAGAGAGAGAGAGAGAGAGAGAGAGAAATATTCATAATAATTGACGTTAAATTATTATACAAGTGAAATCCTACGACGAATTAATACATAAATCATTTCACGCCAGCTTATCATAGTGAAAACTCCCCCCAACCTCCTGTACACCCCCATAATGCACCCCACACCCCCACAAACCCCCATACACCACCTCTCCACCCCCTGTGCCTCTCTGTCCCCCCTTTCCCCCTCCATACAAGCCAAGCCTATACAACTATCCAAAAAAAAAAGTATGTAGTATTCCTTTGATGAGAGAGAGAGAGAGAGAGAGAGAGAGAGAGAGAGAGAGAGAGAGAGAGTAAATATATGTACCAAAATCTAATTGAATACAGACCCAGTTTATGAATTATGAAGAAGAGAATAAGGAATTGCATGAATGTGTGTGTGTGTGTGTGTGTGTGTGTGTGTGTGTGTGTGTGTGTGTGTGTGTGTGTGTGTGTGTGTGTGTGTGTGTGTGTAATTAAATCATACATATTATACATACACAGAACGAGGCAGTTGTTCATGTATACTTGAATATTAAAGTCACTCATTTATATAGATACACACGATGTAATAAAAAAAATTAATAGAACGTATCTCATAATAAACTAACTAATAACACAACTAAATCAAAATGAATAAAACTAGAATGAATACCAGAAAATCAAAATACTTAAAAATACAAAACTAAATCCTAAAATAGCAAAAATATCCAGCTGAAATATGCACAAGATTGAGGTGGAAAGTTCAAAAATATATCAAAGAGAATTCAAACATTTCTGATAATACCTAAAATTGTTTATGAATAATTTAAAGTGAATAATTGAAATAAGGAACATTGGAAGACGCCTGAAATGACTGAAGTACTAGAGGAAACATGCGAAAAGTACCAAGATCTCACAATTTGTACTTGAAATGAGAAAAAAAAATAAAAATAAGTGAAAAAAAATTTAGGAATATGCCTGAAATCAATGAAATGCTACAAAAAATATATGCAAGGAGTACCAACACATCAAAATTTATCCTAGAAATGTGAGAAAAATAAATAAATAGAAAAAAATGGAATGAATAAGAAATACAAGATAAAAAAGGAAAAAAAAAACTAAAACAATTCCCATAAAATGCAAGAAAAGAGACAGATAAATAAACAAGTAAATAAATTATCCTAAAAAAAAATATGAGAATAAAAAAATAAATAGAAAAAAATGGGATGAATAGAAATTACTACCAACATCCTTCTTCCGGTAGCCATTAGAATACAGTCCATTTACAAATTACATATAGAAATTACATCTTTCTCTCTGACATCCTAAAGTGACATTACATATTGCATTACATTACCTTCCTGAGGGTCGAGTTATTACTGTTACATAGCGTGCCCTGTACCCCAGAAATTATATTGTTGGTGATGATTTGAATGCATGAAGTTGTGGTGGTGATGGTTGGTGGTGATGTGGTGGTGATGTGTTGTTGTGGTGATGTGGTGGTGCTGTGGTGGTTGTGGTGTGGTGGTGATGTGGTGGTGATGGTTGTGGTGTTGTGGTGGTGGTAGTGTTGGTGGTGATGGTTGTGGTGTTGTGGTGGTGGTGGTGGTGTTCGTAAGAGTATTTGTAATATCTGTTTATTTATTTCTATTTATCTATTTTATTCTATTTATTATTTTATTTAATTTATTTTTAACCTTTTCTCTTTTTATTTCTATTTTATTTTTCTTTTATTTATTTATATTTTTTGGATGTTTAGTGTTAGGAAAGAAATATGTGTTGTTGTCATTGTTGTTAATTGTTATTGTTGTTATATTATTATTATTATTATTATCATTATTATTATCATTATTATTATTATTAGTTATTATTATTTTTTATTATCATTATTATTACAGTTATTATTATTACTATTAGTAGTAGTAGTATTTTAATATTGCCAATATCAGCATATATTCTATTTAGTATTTCTTATTGCTAGTATAACTATAGCTATTACTGCTGCTGCTGCTGCTGCTGCTGCTGCTGCTGCTGCTGCTGCTGCTGCTACTACTACTACTACTACTACTACTACTACTACTACTACTACTACTACTAAATGGATGTTAGTTTCGTTCTAACTACTACTACTACTACTACTACTACTACTACTACTATTATTATTATTATTATTATTATTATTATTATTATTATTATTATTATTATCATTATTATCATTATTATCATTATCATTTTATAATAATAATAATTATTATTATTATTATTATTATTATTATTATTATTATTATTATCATTATTATTAATATTATTATTATTATCAGTAGTTATAATAATAGTAGTAGTAGTAGTGCAAACATCATCTTTACACCATCACCACCACCACCACCACCATCACTACTCTAAATAAAGAAATAATTAACAGAAAAAATATATTAAAAAAGAAAACATTCATAACGGGAAAATAAGTTCTTTGGGGACACACACACACACACACACACACACACACACACACACACACACACACACACACACACACACACACACACAGGGGGGTGTTAGGGGTGGGGTGGGGGGGGGCAGGTAACACAACACGTACGTATAACCTGAAGCAGAAAAAGTACACAGTGAAAAATACAAATTATGAGATGATGAACATGATAAGCTACGAGGCATTGTTTGAGTGGCGCTGGAGTTAATAATGCTACTGTACTGGTGGTGGTGGTGGTGGTGGTAGTAGTAGTAGTAGTAGTGGTAGTAGAAATTATTGTTTTTCCTATTAATCATTATCATTATTGCAATTGTTCTAATAGTAGTAACAGTAGTAGTAGTAGTAGTAGTAGTGGTGGTAGAAATTATTGTTTTTCCTATTATTGATTATCATTATTGCAATTGTTCTAATAGTAGCAGTAGTAGTAGTAGTAGTAGTAGTAGTAGTAGTAGTAGTAGTAGTAGTAGTAGTAGTAGTAGTGGTGGTGGTAGTAGTAGTGGTAGAAATTATTGTTCTTACTATTAATTATTATCATTATTACTACTCCTGCATTTGTTCTAGTAGTAGTAGTAGTAGTAGTAGTAGTAGTAGTAATAAAATAATCCCTTTTACTTGCATTATCATCACCACCAATCCCCATCATTATCACCACCATTAGAAAAATCAATAAATAAATAAAATAATAACAAAATAGAAAAAACAAACATTAACAGACACAGCAACACCAAAACTAAATAGAAGAAAAAAAAAAGTGATGAATAAATAAATAATAACCAACATCATAAATCATACTATAAAAATCTTAACAGTCTTGAATTCTCCACTAAAAAAAATCTTGGTAATGTCTGCAGCGGTTTGTTCATGAATACTAACTGCCTATCCCTGTCCATAAGTGTCCCATGTGTTAGAGACGATCTAGAACAGTTTGCCTCACATTCAGATTAAAAGATGTCAATATGTGAGATTGTAGAAGAGTTTGTTTGACGTTGAAATAAAAAGAAATGTCAAAGTGTTAGGATATAGAAAAGTTTTGCCTGACATTGGGATTAAAAATGTCAAAACGAGGAAATAGGAAAAGTTTGCCGGGGATAAGGAAAAAAAAAAGTAGAAATTCATGAGTTTTGCCTGACATTGAAATTAAAAAGATGTCAAATTGTGAGGGAATAGGAAATGTTTGCTGTGGATAAAGAAATAAAAAAGTAAAAGAAGAATTTTGCCTAATATTGAAATAAAAAAAAATGTCAACATGTGAAGAAATAAATAGTTTTGTTTGACATTAGAGTAAAATATGTCATAATGTGAGGAATAGGACAAGTTTGCCGGGGATAAAGAAAAAAAGTCAAAATTCATAAAAGTTGAAATTAAAAGATATAAAAATGTGAGGAAATAAAGAGTTTAGTTTGACATTAGAATAAAAATAATGTCAAAATGAGAGAAAATAGAAGAGCATTGCCTGACATAGATTAAAAAAACGTTAAAATGTGAGGGAATAGGAAAAAAAATTGTCTGTTATGAAAAAAAAAGTGAAAATTTAGAAGAGTTTTGCATGACATTGAAATAAAAAATGTCAAAATGCGAGAATATAGAAAAGTGTTGCCTGGGATACAAAAAAAATGTTAATATGTGAGGAGATACAAAAGTTTGTCTGACATTGGACTGAAAAAAAAGGTCAAAATGTAATAGAATAGAAAAGTTTGTCTGACATTGAAATTAAATAAATATCAAAATATAGAAAAATATAGAAAAGTTTGCCTGAAATTGGGCTAAAAAAAAATCAAAATGAAATAAAACAGAAAAGTTTGCCTGACATTAAAATAAAATAAATATCAAAATATGAGAATAAAGAAAAGTTTTGCCTGGAATAGAAAAAAAAGTAAAAAGTTTGAAAATATAAAAAAAAAGTTTGCCTGACATTAAAATAAAAAAAATGTCAATGTTTTCTATCATTTCAAACATCACAAACTCTATCTGATTTTTACTTTTCAATTTATTTACTTTATTTTTCGATTGTCATAGTAAAATGTTGCCAAATTAATCCCCTCGACACAGGATGGAAAGTTCTTAATGGTGTGAAAATATTAGAAAATGATCATATTCGAGAAATTATTATTGTCACCGTTACGTTAATCTTTATGACTATTACTATTACTATTACTATTATCATTATTTACTACTGATATACTGGATGTGGAAATTTTAATGAGTGATAAATTATTTCCATTTCGTTCAGTATTTAATAATAATAATAATAATAATAATAATAATAATAATAATAATAATAATAATAATAAAAACAATAATAATAATAATAATAATGAAACTAACACTACTACTGCTACCACCATTACTACTACTATCACCACTACTACTACTACCACTACTACTACTACTACTACTACTACTACTACTACTACTACTACTACTACTACTACTACTACTACCTAATTCTACTAACTACTAACATTACTACTACTAATAATAATACTTATACTATTGTTACTCATCATAATCTTCTACCATCATTACCACCATTCCTATCATCAACATTATCATCATTATCAACATCATCTATACAATAATTCAATCATTATCAAAATTTATTTACACACTAATTAGATGGAACGATACAGTAGTAGTAGTAGTAGTAGTAGTAGTAGTAGTAGTAGTAGTAGTAGTAGTAGTAGTAGTAGGCAGGTACAATAATTACAGGTATTACAGGTAACAGTGCATCAGGTAATACAAAACAGTAAATACATGATAAAACTGTACTATCCTCACGCACACACACACACACACACACACACACACACACACACACACACACACACACACACACACACACACACACACACTCACAGGATGAAGAGGCCAATGCACTTTACACTATACCTGGCTTGTCTAACTTTACTGCATACGTTATCTCTCTCTCTCTCTCTCTCTCTCTCTCTCTCTCTCTCTCTCTCTCTCTCTCTCTCTCTCTCTCTCTCTCTCTCTCACAAAGCTAATTATGTTGTGCCCTCATTAGTGGTAACTCCTGCCTCCACCACCACAACAACAACTACTACTACTACTACTACTGCTGCTGCTGCTGCCAATAATAACAACAACAACAACAACACTGGTGATGATTGTGGTAATATTGATATTGATGATAATGATAATAATAATAATAATAATAATAATAATAATAATAATAATTTTCTTATGGTTACTGTCAATCACCACTATCATATTGATTAGAATGATAGTAGTAGTAGTAGTAGTAGTAGTAGTAGTAGTAGTAGTAGTAGTAGTAGTAGTAGTAGTAGTAGTAGCAAAATAATGATAATAGTAATAGCAGTAAAATTATGATAGTAGTAGTAGTGGTAGTAGTAGTAGTAGTAGTAGTAGTAAAATAATGATAATAGCAGTAGTAGTAATAGTAGAGCAGTGGTAGTAGAAATTTTAATAAATGATAATGATAACAGCATTAGTTCTAGCAGTAGTAGTAGTAGTAGTAGTAGTAGTAGTAGTAGTAGTAGTAGTAGTAGTAGTAGAAGTAGTAGTAGTAGTAGAAACAGTAGTGAAATAAAAATTATAGTAGCAATAAAAATTATAATAGATAATAATAATAATAATAATAATAATAATAATAATAATAATAATAATAATAATAATAATAATAATAACAACATTAATAAAAAGAGTAATAATAAAAATAATAACCACAACAATAACAATAACAACAAGAGCATCCAACACCACAACATCAAAGAGAACATCAGTATTTTCATCAGCATATATTCCACCATTTACTTTCCCGATCACTTTTCCTACCGTCAATCATTGCTTTCCTTCTTTTTTCCCTGAATATTACCCTTTTTTTTTTACATTCAATTCTTTTCTCAATGATTGCCTTCTTTATTCATCTATCTAACCTTTACCTGTCTAAAAATTTCTACAACTTTTTTTTTATTAATTTTTCTGTTCCTCTTTCTATAGATTTTTTATACTATACGAAGCGGTTTCATCATCGTCTCCCTCTCTCTCTCTTTCTCTCTCTCTACTTCCGGTGGGAGTCACGGGCCGGGCAGGTGTAAGGTTTTCTTAATTACACACCTTAACGACGGCCGTGTCATTAAGAACAGGTAATTGGCACAGCGTGAGTATAGAGGCTCCACAAATCCCTGCCATTTTCTTCATTAACTGGTGGTCGTGGGGCAAAGCGTTTTCTATATGTGCATCAAGTGTTCGTGATTTATCAGTGTTAGAGAGTAAATATATGGAAAAGAAAAATGAGAGAGTTGTGGGAGTATATTTAATGCTGTTTGTCCTTGTAGTTTTATTGTTGTCACTTTTACTACTGCTACTGCTACTGCTGCTAATGTTACTACTACTGCTACTACTACTACTACTACTACTACTACTACTACTACTACTACTACTACTACTACTACTACTACTACTACTACTACTGTGCCATTATCAGCGTCATCACCATCTATTTATATCATTATCAATTATCTCTCTTACACCCACACACACACACACACACACACACACACACACACACAAGCACATAGATCTAATCACACACAAAGTTATACATTCTCAAAAAAAAAATAATAAATAAATAAATAAGAAGTAATAACAATTTGACCACAAGTGCACATATAGAGCAGATATTGGTGTGTGTGTGTGTGTGTGTGTGTGTGTGTGTGTGTGTGTTTTTGGGGGGGCAGGTAAGAGGCAAAGATAACACACTGAGGGGACATCAAACTGGTTACAAGTTTTAGGTTTGGTATGGAACAGATGTGTGTCAAACTTCTGTTGGTTGTAACACACACACACACACACACACACACACACACACACACACACACACACACACACACACACACACACACTGCACAAGGAGAATATACAAATACATGAATAAATAGATAAATAAAAAAATGAGAAGAAAAATTGATCATACAAGCATAACATGAAAACTCAAACTCAGACACAAACAAGCTTAACTTCACTCGCTCCAAATAGTCTCAGCGGTCCTTGGGTTAGGTTAGGTTAGGTTAGGATAAGTTGGGTTGGGTTAGGTTAGGTTAGGTTGAATTAAGGTAAGGTTAAGTTGGGTTGGTTAGGTTAGGTTAGGTGAAACTAGGGTAAGGTTAGGATAAGTTGGGTTGGGTTAGGTTAGGTTAGCTTGAATTAGATTAAGTTATGTTAGGGTAAGGTTAGGATAAGTTGGGTTGGATTAGGTTAGGCCAAGTTGCAACAATTCTCCCTTTTTTTTCTGTTATATTAATAAGTTTGGATGTTTTGTAATAATTTTCAGTTAGGTTAGCTTAGGATAGGTTAGGGCAGGATAGGGCAGGGCAGGGCAGGATAGGACAAGTTAGAATAGGGTAAGGTAGGGTAGGGTAGGGTAGGATAGGTGAGGATAGGATAAGATACGTTAGTTAAATTAGGTTAGGTTGGGTTGGGTTAGGATAAAATATGTTGGGTTGAGTTGGCTCATACCATACCACACCTCACCACTCGACCAAACTACAGAATGCCATACAAACACACCACAACACACCACACCACACCACACCACACCACACA
>NC_059263.1:6845000-6865000 GCF_017591435.1 Portunus trituberculatus | reverse complement strand
CACAACCACCACCACCACCACCACCACATCCGGTCACAACTACAACCACACTATCACCACCACCACACCACGACTCACCATCACCACCACCACCACAACCGGTCACAACCACAACCACACCATCACCACCACCACAACCCGTCACCACCACACCACGACCATCACCACCACCACCACCATCACCACCACCACACCCGCTCATAAACACAATACTACCATCACCACACAACCACCATCATCCCTACAACTACCACCATCACAACCACCACCATCACCACCACCACAACCACCACCACCGTCACCAGGAAGGCGTAATGGTGTTCACAAGTCTTCCAGCTTTTCTACTAATTTTCATCACCACAATTTTCCACCTACCACCAAATTCCTTTCCCTTATTTCTTTGCTATTTATTATTTTCCTACCTCATCATTTTCCTGCCCATTTTCCCGCCCTTTTTCTCACTTTTCTGCTATTAATTTCCCGGCACGTTACTGATTTTCCTGGAGATCTATATTTGTCTTCTGGTTCCTCTTAATTTTCTTTTCTTTTCCTTTTTCTTTCTATTTCTGTAACTGTCCTTAATTTTCTATCATTATTTTCATTCACTACCTCATTTTTTTTATCTTTTTCGTTATTTCTGTAACTATTCTTAATTTTGTTTTTTTTCACTAACTTTTTTATTTTTTACATATTTTTGAAGACTGTCCCTATTAATTTTCAATCATTATTTTCATTTACTAGCTCATTTTTTTATCTTTTTCGTTATTTCTGTAACTATTCTTAATTTTGTTTTGTTTTTCATTTTCACCAACTTTTTTTATTTTTTGCATATTTTTAAGACTGTCCTTAATTTTCAATCATTATTTTCATTAACTAGCTCATTTTTTTTATCTTTTTCGTTATTTCTGTAACTATTCTTAATTTTGTTTTGTTTTCATTTTCACCAACTTTTTTTTTTTTTTACATATTTTTAAGACTGTCCTTCTTAATTTTCTATCATTACTTTCATTCACTAGCTCATTTTTTCTTTTTTTTATATTTCTGTAACTATTCTTATTAATTTTCATTTTTTTCATCGTCTTAAGTCTATTTTCCCTTCTTCCATATTTTCAAAACTGTCCTTCTTAATTTTCTATTATTACTTTCATTCACTACCTCATTTTTTTTTCTTTTTCTATATTTCTGTAACTATTCTTAATTTTTGGATTTTTTCATTTTCTGTAACTTTTTTTTCTTTTCTAAATATTTTTAAGAGTGTCCTTAATTTTCTATCATTACTTTCATTCATTCTCATATTTTTTACCTTTTTTTTATATTTCTGTAGCTATTCTTATTAATTTTCTATTTTTCATTGTCAGTAAATCTTTTTTTCTCCCTTTTTTTATATTTCTGTAACTATTCTTATTAATTTTCTAGCATTACTTTCATCGTGACTAATTACATTTTTTTCCCTTTTCCCTTAATATTTGTGTAACCGTCCTCATTAATTTCCTATCTTGTCATTTACTCACTAACTTCTTTTCTATAACTATCCTCATAAATTTTCTATCGTTATTTTCATCGTCATTAATTTTTAACCACTTTTCCCTTAATATTTCTGTAACCACCCTCATTAATTTCCTATAATGATTTTTTCCCCTTTTCTTCGATGTTTCTCTATCCTCATTATTTTCCTATCGTTACTAACTCACACATTTCTTGCCTTTTTCTCTATTTCTCAACTAGTTTCATTAATTTCCTACTTGTCTCATTTTTTCCCCTCTTTCCTGGCTATCTCAGTAACTGTCCTCATTTTCCTTCAGCCACACTGCCACCTGCATTGTCCTGGCGCTGTGTCTCTGAGGGCGACTTGGGGAGGAAGAGGAAAAAAGGGGAAAATAGGACAAAATCAGGCGAAAGGTCAAATTTTCATACTTTGATGGGGTTCTTTACCATTATTTTTTTTTCTCTCTGTCTCTTTTTCATCTTCATTCTTATCCTCTTTCTCTTCTTCCTCTTCCTCCTCCTCCTCTTCTTCGTCTTCTTTGTCTGGTACAATTTTTATTTATCTAGATTCATATTGATTTTATTTTACTATTTCTTTTTCTCTCTCTCTCTCTCTCTCTTCTTCATCTTCATTCTTATAATCCTCTTCCTCTTATCCCTCTTCTTCTTCTTCTTCTTCCTCTTGATATTATTTCCATTTATTTAGTTTCATTTCTTCTTCCTCTTGTTTTTTTATTATTTATTTCGAGATTTTACTATTTTTTTCTTCTTTCTTCTTCATCCTCATGCTTATCATCCTTCTCCTCCTCCTCCTCCTCCTCCTCCTCCTCTTCCTCTTCTTCTTCACCTTTATTTGTTTTCTTATTCATTTCATTTAGTTTTTTCTTGATATTCCTTTTGTTTCCTTTTTTATCATTTATTTCCTGGGATATTACGATTTTTTTTCTTTCTCTCTCTTCATCCCTCATTCTTATAGTTCTCCTCCTCTTTCTCTTCTCCATCTTTGGTACTATTTTTATCTATTTCCTTTTTTTTTATATTCCTCGTTTCTTTTTTATTATTCATTTCATGGGATATTGTTGCTTTTCTTTTTTTTTTTTTATTAAATGTTTAAATATATATATGAGAATAGGTCTATGTATTTTTCTTTTTTATTTTCTCTCTTTTCTCTCCCTTACTCATCTCATCCTCATCATTACCATTCTTCTCTTCTTCTTCTTTTTTTTATCTTTGTTTGGTATCTTTCATTTCTTTCATCTCATTTTTGGGGTATCATTGTTTTATTCATGCTATTTTTTACACTTGTTGCTGATTTTTCTCATTTTTTTTTCTGCCTAGTAATAAATATATATAAGAATGAGTTTGCGTCTTGTCTGCCTGCCTACCTGTCTGTCTGTCTGTCTATCTGTCTGGCTGGCTGTCTGTCTGTCTGGCTGTCTGTCTGTCTGGCTGGCTGGCTGGCTGGCTGGCTGGCTGGCTCACACACTATACAAAGATTATTATTGTGTTTGAATTGTTTAACTAAAAATTTTTCTGGAAACAAATGCATCAATAAAGTGTTTTGGGAAAGTCAGGGAGTTTCAAAAGATTCATTACAAAATCAATAAACAAAACAGAAACGAAAAAATAAATAAATAAATCAAAGGAAATCATGGAACAAATTATAAAGAAATGTAAGAAACAGAGAAAACAGAAATTTAACGAAGAGTGGAAGAGTAGAATTTAAAACTAATTATTACGAAAAATCTGAGAATATGGAAATAAGATCAACACACACACACACACACACACACACACACACACACACACACACACACACACACACACACACACACACACACACACACACACACACACACACACACACACACACACACACACACCTAATGAAGAGTTGACAGGTACAAGTGCAAAATATTATTCTTATCAAATCCTTTTCTTATTTCCATTCCTAACTCGTCTTTATCCTGTTATGTCATTTATCCATTCCGCCATTTCATTATTTATTTCTCCTGATATTTCAAAGCTGTAGAAAGTCAAATTTTGGGAGAAGAAAATAATTAACCATCACAACAACAACTACTACTACTACTACTACTACTACTACTACTACTACCACCACCACCACCACCACTACTAACAACAAGAACAATATACTCATCACCAATATTTCTTTAGCTATATATTCTATAAGTATTTTATTTTCTTATATATCCGTCTGTCTGTCTGTCTGGTTGTCTATATACGTGTCTGTTTGTTTCTATGTATAGCAGCCTTCACTGTCTGTCTGTCTGTCTGTCTGTCTGTCTGTTTGTCTGTTTGTCTATGTAAGTGTCTGTTTGTTTATATGTATAGCTGCCTTCACTGTCTGTCTGTCTGTATGTATGTATGTATGTATGTTTGTCTACTCATTTGTGTTTGTGCCTCTGTATGTATATAGCTGCCTTTTCACTTCTGTATGTCTGTATGTCTGTCTGTTTTGTCTGTCTCTCTGTCTGTCTGTTTGTCTGTCTGTACATTATTTTCTCTTTTCACTTATTTATTAATCTGTTACTGCCAGTCTCTTGTATCTCCATTTCTTTTTTTTTTCAGTGTTTGTTTGACTCTTAGTTTGTGTGTTTACTCTCTCTCTCTCTCTCTCTCTCTCTCTCTCTCTCTCTCTCTCTCTCTCTCTGGTTTATCTATGTAGTGATAAGGGTTTTTATTATCATCTACATTATCTTTATTTTCATTATCATCATCGTCGTTGTAATCAATAATAGTGATGGTGGAGGTATTGTTATAATATTATTGTTTTTATTATTACTATTATTGTTATTATTATTATTATTATTATTATTATTATTATTATTATTATTATTATTATTATTATTATTATTATTATTATTATTATCATTATTATTATCATTATCATTATTTTATCATTATTACTGGAGTGGTAGTAGTAGTAGTAGTAGTAGTAGTAGTAGTAGTAGTAGTAGTAGTAGTAGTAGTAGTAGTAGTAGTAGTAGTAGTAGTAGTAGTAGTAGTAACAGTGAAATGTCAGTAGAAATAGTTGATATTGATTTCGTTACTGCAGCTGTTGCTACTACTACTACTACTACTACTACTACTACTACTACTACTACTACTACTACTACTACTACTACTACTACTACTACTACTACTACTACTACCACCATCGCCACCACCACATTTACTAACGCACTATCACTACCACCACCACCACCACCTTCACCACCACCTTCACCACCACCACCACCACCACCACCACTACTAGAGATGAAATGCACTAGTAATCATAACTAACCATCAGATAATAAGACCATTAAAATGCAATTCCATATCAGTATGCAGCGTGTGTGTGCTATACATAATTATCCCTCAACGTATGCGTGTGTGTACGTTTGTATGTATGTATGTATGTATGTATGTATGTATGTATGTATATATGTATATTATGTACTTGTATGTATATATCTATAATAATGTAGTATGTAATGTCACATAACTAATATTACCTTCACTGTTCCATATTATTTTTCATTATTATTATCATTACTCTTTTTATTATTTTTGTTATTATTATTTTTATTATTATTAATATTGTTATTATTATTATTATTATTATTATTATTATTATTATTATCATTATTATTATTATTATTATTTTCAATATTTTTCACCATCATTATCATTATTATTATTATTATTATTATTATTATTATTATTATTATTATTATTATTATTATTATTATTATTATTATTATTATTATTATTATTATTATTATTATTATTATTATTATTATTATTATTATTATTATTATTATTATTATCATTATTATAGCAGTGTTACCAACAATAGTAGAAGTAGCATTATTATTATCATTATTAATATTATTATTATTATTATTATCATTATCATTATTATATATTATTATTATAATTATTATTATTATTATTATTATTATTATTATTATTATTATTATTATTATTATTATTATTATTATTATCATCATTACTACAACCAAATCCCTATTCTATCACAAGATGCCAGAAGAAGAAGAATAATGCTAATTCGAAAGGCAGAACGAGGAGAAGAGGAAAAATGATAATAACTACAACAACAACTACTATAATAACAACAACAACTACTACTACTACCACCTCAACCACCACCATCACCACTACCATCAGAATCTTAACACAACAACAACAACAACAACAACAACAACAACAGCTCTAACTCTTTCCACCAAACAATCTCACATCACCACCACACATTAACACAACTGCGTGGAAATGAGAAAGCAAAATTTTTCAAAACCAGCTGAACACTCAACTCGAAAAACTTGGAAAAGCACAACTACACGTACGACTGCACTATTATTTCCAACGCATACACCCACAAATAATAGTCAACACCGTGCATCAAAGCCACCACGACGCTAAACTCCAGCCGAGCACAAACAATCAGGCAAAATATTCAGGAAAAAATTTGCGCGACATTCTTGTGAATTTTCCTCGTCTCTTCCCTTCCCTGGCGCTACTCGGCTCACCTGCAAGCATCCGTAGCAGTTAGTGACCCAATTACCGCATCAAGGAAGTGTGTGTGTGTGTGTGTGTGTGTGTGTGTGTGTGTGTGATTTGTTGCACGCTAGTTTTAATTAATTTTTATCTGTTGCCTTGCTCTCTCTGTCTCTTTCTCTCTTTCTCTTGCTCTCTTTCTTTCTTTCTCTCTCTCTCTCTCTCTCTCTCTCTCTCTCTCTCTCTCTCTCTCTCTCTCTCTCTCTCTCTTTGATAAAGCAACGGATACCACTAAAAACAAAATAAAACGAAAAAAAAAAGAAACTAAACTCACTCGTCACTCTGACCAAAGAAGAAAAAAAAAAAAAAATCAGATAACCGAAAAATAAATAAATAAAAAAAAAAAAAAAATAAATGAAAACAACAAAAGGAAGAGAACAGCGCTGAATAAAAAAAAGAAAAGAAAAATGAAGAAAATAAAGAAAGAAAACAAAAACAAAACCAACAAAGTAAGAGAAACTAAAAAAAAAAAAAATGAAAATGTAAAAGGAGAAAAATGCAAAATATTGAGAAAATCACCCACGAAAAATTATAAACCATTGAGAGAGAGAGAGAGAGAGAGAGAGAGAGAGAGAGAGAGAGAGAGAGAGGAAAATATATAAAACTATATAAAAAAACCGTGCGTGAGAAATATTTCACAAAAAAACAAAAACATTTCTAAATATGGAAGAGAGAGAGAGAGAGAGAGAGAGAGAGAGAGAGAGAGAGAGAGAGAGAGAGAGAGAGAGAGAGAGAGAGAGAGAGAGAGAGAGAGAGAGAGGAAAGGTAAAGAAAGGTAAGGAGAAAGGAAAAAAACACACACATAATTGTTTTCAACCTTTCAACACGAAGCTCACCTGTGCCTCTTTAATTAACCTCACCTGGCCGCCGCTACCTGTACACCTTATAAGGGCCCAGCAGTTCATACAGTCTTGTGCTCACCTGGAGAGAAAAGAGAGGGAAAAAAATTGGTACAAAATCTCACCTTAAGGAGCAACGCGGTCACTTGTCAGGATGAAGAGGCGTGACGGATTACAGGTGAAAAGGAAATTAGTTACCTGCTATTTTTTTTTCTTTTACATAGATACACATTGGGAGGAAAGGAGGGTGAGTCTATGGCGTGGTGTGGTTAGGTTAGGTTAGGTTAAGTTTGGTTAGGTTAGGTTAGGTTAAGTTTGGTTAGGTTAGGTTAGGTTAAGTTTGGTCTGGTTAGGTTAGGTTAGGTTAGGTTAAGTTTGGTTTGGTTAAGTTAGGTTAGGTTAAGTTTGGTTAGGTTAGGTTAGGTTTGGTTAAGTTTGGTCTGGTCTGGTTAGGTTAGGTTAGGTTAGGTTACTGTAAGAATTCGAATGTGTAAATTAGAAGGTTCAGTTAAGCTATGTTAGGTTAGTTTAAATTAAGGTTAGGTTGAGTTTGGTTTGGTTTGATTTGGTTAGGTTAGTTTACTGTAAGAATTAGAATGTGTAAGTGAGGAATAGAGATTAATGTTAGGTGAAGTTAGGTTAGTAATATAAGACTAAATCTATAAGTCAGAGTGGAGCTATGGTTAGGTTAGGTTAATTTACAGTATGATTAATAATGTATAAGTTACAGGTAGGGACAAATCAATGTTTTCCTTGAGGTAAGTTGTAAGGACATGTGTGGATGTGACAGTGTTATTTTTAAAACTTGATATTTCCCTTTCATACTTTGGCAAGCACAAGGTCAATTTTCTTTAAGACTAAGAAAGTATCATTATCATCATTATCATTATTACTATTTCCATTTTTTTTATTATTATTATTAAGTTAGTGTTAAGCTGAGGGGAAAATCAAGAGAGGGTGTGTTCTTAACTGTTCGTGTGGGATCCAGTTTTTTTTTTTTGTTGACTTCTGCTACTAAAAGGCTCCCGTGGAAGTTACTGCGATGTTTTCAAGGATATTTCCACGTTTCCCATCACTGTCTGAAGGCTTATACTTGAAGGTGTTTGTGTTTTTAAGATTGCTTTTATAAATGTACTGCCAGTTTGATATTTTAGTTAGAGTTTACTGAGAGTGTTTCCAAGGGTGTTTTCATGTTTCAAGGGATCGTTCAGTTAAGTATTAGAAAAACTGTTTTTATAATTGTGCTGACAGTTTGATATTTGAGTTAAGGTTTACTGAGGGTGTTTTCAAAGGTGTTTTTATATTCCTAATAGTTCAGTAGATAACAGGAAGACTGTTTTTATAATTGTGTTGACAGCTTGATATTTTAGTTAGGGTTTACTGAGTTTTCTAAGTCGTTTTCATGTTCTTTAGAGATTGTTCAGTCGGTATTAGAGTGTGATGTTGAGCGTTAAGCGTGTTTTCGTGACTTTAGTGGTGGTTTAACGAGGTCTAGTTGAATAAATCGGATTTTCAGGGGTGCTTTTGTCATTCTTATATCAGTTTAACATTTCAATTGGAGTGATTGTGTGTTTTTGAAGGATCTGACACGATTCTGAGGATAGTTCAACATTTTTAGAAGAAATAAAATTAGCTTTCCGGGGATGTTTTCCATGAATCTAGTATATGTTTAACAGGTTCTGGTGGAAGACGCTCAGTTACTAATGGTGTTTTCCTGATTCTATTGACAGATGGCAGGCTTTAGCGGAAGTGACTGAGCTTTGGGTGGTGTTTCCATGGTCCTCGTAATAGTGTAAAAGGGATTTGTAATATTTCTATCTTCAATGATGCTCTGTTATTGGAATGGCAGTTTAAGAGGAGGTAATGGCCGGTATCGAGATTTTCAAAGGTGTTCCCACGAGTGTAGTGATCTGGTAAGGATTCTGTGTCTTCTGTATCCACTAACACCCGCGGGAACTCGAGTAAATTATCTGTGTACTTTGAAAATAATATCTAAGAAAAGGTAAGTTTAAGAGCACGATTTAGTACTATAAATTAAAAGAAGTATTAGACTAAGTAGAAAATTGTAATTCCGTGCAGAAAAGTTCCTCAGCACTGGTAACATTGCAAGGGAAATGTTATAATGGTTTAGAAATAAGTAAAGAATTAAAAGAATAACTCATGTAACAATCTAAGTACATGCAAACTATGAGGCAATAAAGTGAGTACATATGTAAGTAAATATCTTAGAGAAAAAAAAAATGTATCACAGAAAAAAACAATGTATTACTCTGCTCAGGGATCGAATATCTAGTAGTACAATATTTATTACTCTGGAAAGTGGAAGAATATTTTGTAAGATGATTATAAATGCTAAGGAGAAGTACAATATTAATTTATTACTCTAGAAAGTGGAGGAATTTTATGTAAGATGGTTATAAATGTATTACTAAAATGGTCATTACTCTAGAAAGTG
Source organism: Portunus trituberculatus (assembly GCF_017591435.1). Lineage (NCBI taxonomy): Eukaryota > Metazoa > Arthropoda > Malacostraca > Decapoda > Portunidae > Portunus > Portunus trituberculatus. Next base: position 6,855,634 of record NC_059263.1, on the reverse strand, counting down.
GAGAACTGTATTACATGTATTATAAATGTACTACACAGGAAATCTAAGAAATATCAAGCCTAAGGAAAATTATATTAGAAACTGACAGAATACTAGTCTTGTAAAATTTTAAATAGGCATCAAAAAGAAAATGTAATACCTGTAATGTTTGTGTTCCAGTATATTAGAGAAATGTTATGCCCGTTTTGAATAATTTCCGAAAATAGAAAACTGCCAAACGAAAAAAAAATGTAATAATTTGGGTAAATAAATCAGATATTATAATAGATCAGAATAAGTATTAAGAAAACAAAGAAAATGCATATGTATGTCTTGTCCACAGAAAAAAAAAAGATTATTACATTTCATTATATTTAAGGAAGAGGGAAAAATATATATATACTTTATTATATTACAGGAATAAAATGTCTTGAATGAAATCAGTAAATGTCTGGAGAAAATGTAAATTGTAGAAAATGTAAATTGTAAAGAAATGAAAAAAAATAAAGTAAAATAGAAGAAAACTTGTTATATTCAAGTAGCCCACATATCTAAGCACCATGGGAGAGAAAGGGGGGGGAGTGGGAGGGGGGGGGCAAATCAACCTACAATAAATCAATAAAACAGACAAAACTATACTGCAAACTGACGGAATGCTTGTCAGAAACATGAACGCATTATTATCAACATTGTAAGTGGAATGAGGGAAATTTTTAGCAAAGGTTCAAGAATCAGACAACATTTCCCATTAAGATTATGAAAATTAGAGCATATTCTTGTATTCCCTTGATTAGTGTATAGTTTATGGTCTACATGTGTTTTGCCTCGTTGTGTGTGGCGAGACTGTGTGTCGTGAAGTGTGTGGCATTGGTTGCGCCGCCAGGAGGGTTGTGTGTGCTTCCAAGTGGCAGTGAAGCACACCTGAGAGAGTAAGACTGAAGTGAATGAAGTGAAAGTGAAGTGAAGTGGTGTGGTGAGGGAAGCAAAGTTTGTGAGAAAATTTAAGTGGCTGAAATAAAAGTAAGTGAAGCCGAACAAGAAAAATGTTTGGCAGTAAAGTGAGTGATGGCAATTAAGTAGATTTAAATCACTAAATATAAGTAATCATTTATAGTACTACAAGATTTTGGTATTATTGTAAGCAATATTAAGAGAAGACCTGAGTCATTATTCGTTACTGACTGACTTGAAATTAATCTCGATTCTTGTTTTAATTACCTCTTGTATTCATATGCAATTAATCTGCATATCTGGCTTTCATTACGATACTGTAATTGTTAGCGAAAATTTTAATGTATCAGTACAATTAAGTGAAAAAGAGCTTTGATTTTAATAGGATTTGATAAGATACCAAATCATAATGCAGTGTGACATCCGGCTAGCTAACATCTGGTACTCAATATGATACTGTATTGTTATTCTTAAGGGAAAATTTGTAATGTATCGACAACATTGTGAAAAAAAAAGGATATTGGCATTACCTTCATATAAAACACCTTAGATTTAACCCGCTCACTGCTGACAACCTCGGAGCTCCCTGCAGGTGCCAAGAGTGACCCGCGTTAGCAGACTAGAGGAAATAAAACCCAAACAATACTGAACTTGTAATTACCAACTCTTTTTCAACCCCCCCCAATATAAAAAAAAAAGATAAATAAATAAACAAACAAACTTCGCAGGATCTTGTAACAATCCCCAGTTAAAAAAAATGGAATAATAATAATAATAATAATAATAATAATAATAATAATAATAATAATAATAATAATAATAACAAATAGATAAAAAATAAAAAGAAAGATTAAAACGAAACTAATCCACTGCTAGTTTAAAGAAGGAGTTAGCCAATAGATCTCTCTTCCTTACTAACACACACACACACACACACACACACACACACACACACACACACACACACACACACCTAAGAAGATATGACAAAGTATCAATTTCCGTAACGCAAAACACCCAGCAATACACACACACACACACACACACACACACACACACACACACACACTTCCTAATGGGGGCAAGAAGGCAGTGAGCAGGTAACAGCAAGGCACAATCACGCAGGATCTCCAGAGTAATGTTCACCAGCGTGCTAAACTCCATTAGGTAATAAGACAAGGTTAGGTGTTATGTACAACTGAATCACATCTCAATCACCGCTCAATTACTATAAACGATGGCGATGCTTGTGGTTAAGAAAAGAGAGAGAGAGAGAGAGAGAGAGAGAGAGAGAGAGAGAGAGAGAGAGAGAGAGAGAGAGAGAGAGAGAGAGAGAGAGAGAGAGAGAGAGAGAGAGAGAGAGAGAGAGAGAGAGAGAGAGAGAGAGAGAGAGAGAGATTTATAGACAAGACACCAAAGAAAACCAATAAAAAGGAAGTAATTAATGTGTGTGTGTGTGTGTGTGTGTGTGTGTGTGTGTGTGTGTGTGTGTGTGTGTGTGTGTGTGTGTGTGTGTGTGTGTGTGTGTGTGTGTGTACGCGCGCGCAACCAGCCATTCTTAACGGTTAATCTTAATATTTCTCCCTTCTTATGCCACGAATAATTATAATGTGAAAAAAACGAAATCTAAATTATTTCCAGAATATACGTACTGTTATAATATTAATCTATACCTAAGCAAACCTAACCGTCGTGTGTACGTATGTATGTATGTATGTATGTATATGTATATGTAAATGTGTATATCTTCCTTACCATTAATTACTATTATTAGTGTATGGTAGAATTAAGACTATGATAAGATATGATAACAATAATAATAATAGTACTAATGGTAATATAATTCCTCCATTTTTCATTGTAATTTTGTAACGGAAAATATAAATAATGAATAAATACGAAAGAAAAAAGGAAATTGTATGGTAGAATTAAAAACATGATAAGATAAGGTAATAATAATAATAATAATAATAGTAGTAATGATAATTCAGCTCTTGCCATTTCATTGTAATTTTTGTAATGAGAAATATGGATAATGAATAAATACGAAAGAAGAAGAAAAGTAAGTGTTATTATCACTATTATATTGGCTTAAGAAATTTATTTAGAAAAGTAATCCATTTATAAATCTGACATCTACATATTTATTTGATATTTTTATCTTCATCTTATCAACTACGCTTAGGTGAAAACATACTTATTAAATTTACACATTAATTAGTTATCACTGGTGTTAGTATTATCACTACTACTACTACTACTACTATTACTACTACTGCTGCTACCACCACCACCACGACCACCATCACCACTACTACTACTACTACTTCCACCACGACTATCATCACTAGTACTACTACCTCCACCACGACCACCATCACTACTACTACCACTAATAATAATAATAATAATAACAATGTTAATATTACTGACACCACCACCATCTACAACAACAACAACAACAACAACAACAACTACTATCTAAAACATAAAAATTTACTAGAAATCCACGCAAACATACCAAAGAGAATTTCCTGTCTCATCCTTGTCTGTCTGTGTGTGTGTGTGTGTGTGTGTGTGTGTGTTTGTAAGTTCCATGAAGACATATTTAAGTCCCGTGACGGAATGTTTTTCTAGGAAATGTCACAAGACTGACGTGACGTTCGCTTCTTTTATTTTTTATTCCCAGAAAATGTTAATAAGACGAATGCTTACATCACTAATAATCCCTGTCACGGTGGTGGTGGTGGTGGTTGTGTGGTGGTGGTGGTGACGTAACAAAAAAAAAAAAAAACAGTGATATACAAAAGTGGTAATGGTGATGATGGTGATGAACTGTAGATAGTGCAATAATGATGGTAATAATAATAATAACAGTAACTAGGCAAACTAAATGACATAACATAGACGAAATAGAAATAGAGATTAAAAGTAGAGGAGTAAAATTAATGAGATAAGTAGATAGTGTAATAATAATAAGTAGATAGTGAAAGTAATAGGAACGACACAAACAAAATCACGTCACCAAGAAGGAAAGGTACAAAAGATAAGTAAGAAAAAAGACAAAAGAAGAAAAATAAAAATAAAACGCTAGAAAAAAAAAACTGATCATAAAAAAATAAACTAAATAGATCAAATAAACTTACAAATAACCAAATACAACAAAGAGGACAAAAAGAAGAAACCAGGAAATAAAACAATAGGAAAAAACAATAAAAAAATAAGCAAAACAGATAAACAAAAAAAAAAAAAAATCAGATGAAGCAAAAAAAAAAAAAAAAAATTAAAAACACGAAAAATACAAAACTTGATCACAATACAAAAAAAAAACTCAATTACAAAAAAAAAAAAAAGATAAACAAAACAGATAAAACAAATAAACAAACAACAATATAACAAAAAACATTAAAAGAAAAACTGAAAAAAGGAATCATTAAGAAAAAAAGAAAAGAAAACCAGAAAAAAAACGAAAAAAAAAAAAGAATAAAAACTAACGAAAAAATCACGTGACAGCCAACCCAAACAGCAGCCAGGTAAGTCACGACAGGTATTCTCGCTCAGTTTCCTCTCACCTGTGGGCGGCAATTAAGCTCTCCTCACCATGGGACACCACCTTCTTCCGGCTTTCTCTCGCCACGTACACTGACAACTTCCAGGTCAAAGCCACTTACTTCTGTTTATTCAAGGACACTCACGTACTTTACCTTGTTACCTTGTTACCTTTATTTCCCTGTGTTCTGATTGATTTTCGTCCGTTTCCATCGAGCTGTGTTCTTATTCATTTATCTATTCGCTTTTATTATTTTTTTTCTATTTATGTGTGCTCTTTTTTCATTTCTGTCTGTTTATTTCTTTCTGTAATTTTTCTATCTCCTTGTTCTTATTTCTTTCTGCCTTTCTCTGTCTCTGTCTTTTTTTTATTTCTTTCTTTATCTATCTGTCTTTCTTTTTGCCTTTCTCTATCTCCGTGTTCTTATTTCTTTCTGCCTTTCTCTGTCTCTGTGTTATTTCTTTCTGCATTTCTCCATCTCTGTGTGTTTTTTTTTTTATTTCTTTCTGCCTTTCTCTATCTCCGTGTGTTTTTTTTATTTCTTCCTGCCTTTCTCTATCTCTGTTTTCCTATTTCTTTCTGCCTTTCTCTATCTCTGTGTTCTTATTTCTTTCTACATTTCTCTATCTCTGTGTTATTTCTTTCTGCCTTTCTCTATCTCCGTGTGGTTTTTTTAAATTTCTTCCTGCCTTTCTCTATCTCTGTTTTCCTATTTCTTTCTGCCTTTCTCTATCTCCGTGTTCTTATTTCTTTCTACATTTCTCTATCTGTTTTCTTATTTCTTTCTGCCTTTCTCTATCTCCGTGTGTTTTTTTTTATTTCTTCCTGCCTTTCTCTATCTCTGTCTTTATTTCTTTCTGCCTTTCTCTATCTTTCTGTTTATTTCTTTCTACATTTCTCTATCTCTGTGTTATTTCTTTCTGCCTTTCTCTATCTCCGTTTTTTATTTCTTTCCGCCTTTTTCTATCTCCGTGTTCTTATTTCTTTTTACATTTCTCTATCTCCGTTTTCTTATTTCTTTCTGCCTTTTTTTGAATTGTGTTCTTATTAACATCTTTCTCTTTCTATCTATTTGTGTTTTCGTTTATTTATTTCTTTTCTGTCTATCTGTGTTCTTATTCATATATTTATCTTTCTATCTGTGTTTTATTTATTTCTCTTTCTATCTGTCTTTGTTTTTTTTTTTTATCAATGTGTGCCTGTTTCTATCTATCTGTGCTCAAGAAAAAGAAAGTGAAAAACAACGAAAACAAAAAAAAATTCACACTATCGTCAATATTAATATAAAAAAAGCCAATTCTCTCTCAAAAAAAAAAAAAAAAAGAATAGTCAAGTTTCTATTCTTATTTATTCATTTCTGTTTCTATTTGTGTTCTTAATTTCTGTCTTTTCTTTTGTTTTATTTGTGTTTCTATTTATTCAATGTTATTATCAATTTTGCTGTTTTTATCTATGTTCTTATTAATTTTGTGTTTGTTTCTATCAGTGTGTTATTATTCATTTCTATTCATTTTTGCCTGTTTCTATTTATCTTTCTTATTTATTTTGTCTTTTCCTGTCTCTGTTTTCTTATTAATCTCTGTGTGTTTCTCTCTCTCTCTCTGTCTGTGTTCTTATTCCTTTTTGTCTGTGTTCTAACTAATATCTGCGTGTCTCTATCTATTTATCTGTTTATCTGTGTTAGTAATTTGTCTGTTTCCGTCTATCTATTTTTCTTATTTTTTCTCCTATCTATCTGCCTTCTTATTTATTTCTGCCTTTTTTCTGTCTATCTGTTCTTATTAATTCTTGTCTATTTCCATTTATCTGTTCTTATCAATTTGTCTGTTTCTATCTATCTGTGTTGTTATAAATATCTTTTTTTTTTCTATCTTTGTTCCTTTTAATATATTCCTACTTCTATCTATCTGTGTTTTTAGTCATTTGTTTCTGTTTCATTCTCTCTGTACTCTTAATTTCTGCCTGTTTCTATTTTCCTTCCTTTTCTCCCTTTCTCCCTCCGTCTACGCATCTTTTCTTCTTTCTTTCTTTTGTTTCTATTTTCCTTCCTTCTTTTCCTGCCTTTCTCCCAACACCTACACGTCTTTCCTTCTTTCTTTCTTTTTTTTACTCATAGTCTTTTCTCTTCTCCTTTCCTCTTTTTTTTCTTCACTTATCTCTTCCTATCCTTCTACCCAGTTACTATTTTTTTTCTATTATTATTTTTTTATTTACTTATTTCTTTGCTAGCGTTCTTATTAATTTATCGCTTTTTTCTATTTTTTTCGGTTCATTTCTATCGATTTAATTACGTTTGACCTCTTAATTTTTGCCTTATTTATTCATTTATTTGTTTATTTATTTATCTACTTGTGTTCTTATCAATTTCTCAACAATTTCTGATTATTTTTATTGATTTAAGTACGCTTTCTTATTTCTCTTTTTCTCTTTTTTCTTTTATTTCAATCTACGTATTTATCTTTTATTTACATATTTACTTATTTATTTACTTCTGCTCTTATCAATTTTTTCAGTTTTTTTTTTCTGGTGATTTTTAAAGATTTACGTAAGTTTGCTTATTTATCTTTTCTTTTTTCTGTTTGTACTTTATTTGAGTCAGTATCATTATTTTTACTTACATATTCACTTGTTTTTTTTCCTCGTGTCCTTATCAATTTCTTTTTTTTATTATTATTATTATTATTTCTGTAGATTTAGCTACGTTTGTTTTCTCTCAATTCCTTGTCTTTTTTTTTTCTATTTTTATTTCATTTCAATCAATGCGGTTATTTTCTATTTACATATTTACTTATTAATTCACTTGTGCCCTCATTAATTTCTCACTTTCCTGCTTATTTCTGTAGATTTAAGTACGTTTGTTTTCTGTGTTACTTCTTTTTTTCTATTTCTTATTTCAATCAATGTCATTATTTTGTTTATATATTTACTTATTTCTATACTAGTGTTCTAATTAATTTCTCGCTTTTTTTTAAGCTTATTTCCATCGATTTCAGCACGTTCGTTTCCTCTGTTATTCTCTCTCTTTCTCTTTCTACTTTATTTGAATCAATGTCATTATATTTATCTACATATTTGCTTATTTCTATACTAGTGTTCTAATTAATTTCTCACTTTTTTTTTTTTTTAGCTTATTTCCATCGATTTCAGCACCTTTATTTTCTCAGTTACTACTCTCTCTGTTTCTATTTCTACTTTATTTGAATCAATGTCATTATATTTATCTACATATTTGCTTATTTCTCTAGTGTTCTAATTCATTTCAAACTTTTTCTTATCATTTCCATTGACTTCAGTAGGTTTGTTTTCTCTGTTATTTAGATTTGTTTTTTTCTATTCTTATCTTACTACATCAATATGCTTCTCTATATTGACATATTTACTTATTTCTTACATTTTTTTTTTCTCGCTTGTATGCTTTTATTTAAAGATTTATTCATTATTTCCTATCTTTACTTACATGTGCTTTGTCTATCGTATTTCAATCCACTTTCTCCTTTTTTTTTTTTTTATCTATCTATTCACATTCTTCGGTTTTCTAGATCTCTTTTTCTTTTTACGTTTGATTTTTTTTTTTTTTTCGTTTCATTAATATTTACTAGTTTTGTGAATTCTCTTTTTTTTCATGTTTTAATGTCTACGTGTTTTTTCTTCTCTATTTATTCTTCCTTCCGGTTCATTTTTCACTAATTACCTACATCTTTATCACTTATCTTACCATTCCCTCGTTTATTTTGACCTCTCCTCTCTCTCTCTCTCTCTCTCTCTCTCTCTCTCTCTCTCTCTGAACAACACTGACATAGTAAAAACATGCAAATTATCAACTTTTACTGTCATTCATAATATGAGGAAAAAATACTTCAATAAATCACTAATTACATACTTTGTCGTGTTAAATTTTGTGCATAAACTTTTTTTTTTCCCCCAAATTTCCTAAGACTAAGAATTGACACATTGATGAATTATTTCGTGTGTGTGTGTGTGTGTGTGTGTGTGTGTGTGTGTGTGTGTGTGTGTGTGTGTGTGTGTGTGTGTGTGTGTGTGTAAGTCCTTAGGGGGGCGGAGGGAAAGGAAAGCAGGGATTGGAGGGGGAGGGGAGGGATGGAGGAAGGGAGAGAGGAAGGGTCTCAGTACACCCTTTTAATACATGACAGTCCTACAGTAGTGGTGGTGGTGGTGGTGGTGGTGGTAGTAGTAACTGTGGTGGTGATGGTGCTGGGTTGGGTGTGGTTAGGTGTGGTGGTTGTGGTTGTGGTAGTGATAGTTATTTGAGTGATAGTGATGATAGCAGTGGTGATGGTGGTGATGGTGGTAGTGACGGTGTTGATAATGGTGAACATGATAGTGATAGTGATGATAATAATAATGGAAAGAAGTGGCTGTGAAAAGTAGTAGTAGTAGTAGTAGTAGTAGTAGTAGTAGTAGTAGTAGTAGTAGTAGTAGTAGTAGTAGTAGTAGCAGTAGCAGTAGCAATAGCAGTAGTAGTAGTAGCAGTAGTAGTAGCAGTAGTAGTAGTAATAGCAGTAGTAGTAGTAGTAGCAGTAGCAGTAGCAGTAGCAGTAGCAGTAGTAGCAGTAGAAGTGATGAAAATAACAATGAAAATAACAATATAACAACATCGACAGTAAGAAAAATGATAAAAACAAAACATACATAATCAAAAACAACAACAACAACAACAACAACAACAACAACAATACGAATAACAACACCAGTGAAGAAGAAGAAGAAGAAGAAGAAGAAGAAGAAATTAAAAAAAAAAAACACTGGATATCATAACAAAAAAATGAATAAAACAATTAATTACAAATGTTGAAGTGGTGATGATGGTGATGATGATGATGATGATGGTGGTGGTGGTGATGATGAGAGAGTGAGAGGGAGAGGTAGAAGTGAAGGTAGTGGTGGTGGTAGTGGTGGACACGAACTAAACACGGTGTTGAACGGCGTGCATACTGATTGGGCAACACCACGGTACAAATTAATGACCTCCAGCAAGGTGGGGGGGGTGGGTGAATGTGGGGGCGCCGTGCCTCCTTGGTTTGCTGGCCCCTTCCTGTGTCTAGGGTGATGGTACCCCCCCTTCCTACAGTGAAATAATGAAAGGTAGGAAGGATCTGTGTGGTTGTTGTTGTAGCTGTAGTTATAATAGTCTTTTTAAATAGTAGTTGTAGTTTTGTTTGCTAGTAGTTGTAGCAGCTATAGTTTTTTTTCTGTAATAGTAGTAGAAGTTGTTGTCCTTCCTAGTAGTTATAGTAGTAATAGTATATTTTTAGTAGTAGCTATTGTTTTTGGTAGATCATTATTATTATTATTATTATTATTATTAGTAGTAGTAGTAGTAGTAGTAGTAGTAGTAATACTAGTAGTAGTAGTAGTAGTAGTAGTAGTAGTATTCCATTTCCTCCTCCTTTCATATTCTCGTCCTATTTTCTATTTTTTTTTTTCACCTTTTTCCTTTCCTCTCCCAGTTTTGTGTTCGATAGATTTACTTTTTTGATATCTGAAGTAGTAGTAGTAGTAGTAGTAGTAGTAGTAGAAGTAGAAGTAGAAGTAGTAGTAGTAGTAGTAGTAGTAGTAGTAGTAGTAGTAGTAGTAGTAGTAGTAGTAGTAGTAGTAGTAGTAGTAGTAGTAGTAGTAGTGGTGGTGGTATTTATATATACTAGCGCGGAAAAGACGACATTAACCTTCTAATCTGTGTTTTTTTTTTCTTTATTCACGCAGATAGATAAATTTAAACACTTAACTATGAATACTAACATATCTTCTATAATTCTGAAACTTTAATAGACGACATTTAACCTCCTATTCTTCATTTCTTTATTTATCTCCATCCCTCCATGCTGATTTCTGGTGCAGTGAACGTTTACAAAGCAGTGAAGGGATTTTTAAAGGAAGACACTGAAAAATTGTCTCTAATGTCATTTTGTACCTTGTAAAAAAATACCCTTTTTCTCTTTATGTATGCAAATTATCATTGTATTGACGATTGCTCATTTCTTTTGCAGTGAACGTTTTAAAGCAGTGAAGGGATTTTTAAAGGAAGACACTGAAAAATTGTCTCTGATGTCATTTTGTACCTTGTAAAAAAGTCTTTCTATTCTTTTTTTCTTCTTTATCTAAGCAAATTATCACTGCATTGACGAAGAATGCACTG
>NC_059263.1:6830000-6832500 GCF_017591435.1 Portunus trituberculatus | reverse complement strand
TTTTTATATTTAAGAACGAAAGAAGAAAAAAACCATGATTTATACCAGGTGACAAGGATAAAAAGTTGGAAATAAGGATGAGGAGCAAAAAAAAAAAAAAAAAGAAAATAGCATAGATTTCAAAATAAATGGAGGAAAATAGAGAAACTTTATAAAAAATACAAAACAGCAAAGTTAGTGGAAAAAAAATATATAGAGAAACTTTACAAAATAAATACAAAACATGAAACCTCGGCCTACAAAAAAAAAAAAAAAAAAAAAAAAAATCAGTAAAACAAATAAAAAAAAGATACAGAAAATACTAAGTTAATTCCACAGCCACGAAAAATACAAACACAAGAGAACACAAAGGAGGAACAAGAAAAATAACAGCGAAAAGCAAGTTGGCGAAAAATCAGTAAAAAAAAAAAAAAAAAAATAAATACAGAAAATAATAAGTTAATTCCACAGCCACGAAAAAATACAAACACAATAGAACACAAAGGAGGAACAAGAATAATAACGGCAAAAAAAGCAAGTTGGTGAGATGAACTTTCCCCTGTCACGTGTTTAAAGCAGCGAAGAAAACCATCAAATTATCTCTAACCTTCCCAGTTCCTAGTTATCTCCCACACCACCCCAGTCTCCCAGTACACTCCCAGCGCTCTTCACTATCGCTTCCCAGTATACCACAGTTATTATTTACTTATTTATTTATCTATTTTCTTTTTTTTTTTTTTTCTCCCAGTACACTTCCGGCACTCTTCACTATTCCCAGTACACCAGTTTTATTTCCTTATTTATTCTATTTATTTATTTTTTTATTACATTTATTGTGTACTATTTTTATTGCATCGAGTAATTTTCTCCCACTACAATCTCACTATTCTTCACTATTCCCTATGCTCCCCAGTTTTATCTACTTATTTATTTATTTTATCTACTTTTTTTAACTCGTTTTATCTATTTTTTTCTAATTTTCTCTCACTAGTATCAAAAATTTCTCTAAAGTCCTTGATTGTTTTCCAGCTTTTCCTCTTAACACCTTCAGTACTGGGACACACTTTTACCTTGAGATATGTGTACGATTAGACCATTTTATTGACATTTAGGAAGGGTCTATAGAGGTCAGAAGATTAATAGCCAGTCTTCACTATTTTAATCCCCCACACGAGATTCTGGAGCTGTACAAAATCATCCAATAGTAAGCAGAATGAATATGGGAACGCGTCATGGTACTGAAGGGGTTACGATAGTCATGTGTATCTTCCTGTGTATGTATCTCTTAGTATACATTTCCCTGACTTCTTTCCTGAACCGACATACGAATCAGCGGTCAGACTAAAGTATCAATCTCTACCAGTATACACTCCAAGAACTTAAAAATAAATAGAAACACAATAACTTTACTATTTCTCCAAAGCTAACCGTTTTGAAAATAATCTTAGCAGTATCAAAAAATGTCGATAGCATAAGGACAGTTACTTGCAGCCATATTTAAAATGTTGGTGTGTAAATTATGTCTGATTCTAACTGACTGACTGACTGACTGACTGACTGGTTTAGTGTCGTAATGAATATTGGGCAATGTGGCCGATATGAAGTCTTATTATTCGTGATTCCTTCTTAATACATAAATAAATAATAAAGTGAATAAATACATATATACATACATACATACAAAATATAAGAATACACTGATAGATACACACACACACACACACACACACACACACACACACACACACACACACACACACACACACACGTGGTACGACATTGCATCACCTTTCTCTTCTCACTCTCACTCACTCTCTCACAGTGGAAATGCTTCATTCGAGTGCTGGTTTCCTGTCTACACACACACACACACACACACACACACACACACACACACACACACACACACACATTCCTTAGCCCCCCCCACGATGTCCCATGACCCTCCCATCCCCCCTTTCCCCGTAACCTACCCACACATCATCTGTCTGTCTCCTGCCCCCTTGTCCTCTCTCTCTCTCTCTCTCTCTCTCTCTCTCTCTCTCTCTCTCTCTCTCTCTCTCTCTCTCTCTCTCTCTCTCTCGACCGCATTATTATTTTTTCACTTCGTTTCTTTGTACAAATCGAAATTAATAACAAAATGTAAGAAAAATAGCATACAACGTTGAGAGAGAGAGAGAGAGAGAGAGAGAGAGAGAGAGAGAAACCTCCACTCTACCTCTCACCTGTCCTCAATTAAAGTCACGAATACCTGGATTTTAATTTATTTTTACACCTGCACCGTTTCTCGCTGTGACTGACGTTTGGGAAGCTTACTCCTCTAACTCCTACTCTTACTTGGGAGCTTTTCTCTTTCTCTATTTGTGGTGAAGGAAATGTTGGTGTGGTGAGAATATTTACGGCCATATTCAAACGCTTTACTCTCCCACCAGGCCAATTTCCAACTCCCCATCCACGATCAGCCTGGTTTTCAAGACAGTTTCTCCTTATGATCAAGTAGAAATCTTGCTAATACATCACC
>NC_059263.1:6820000-6825000 GCF_017591435.1 Portunus trituberculatus | reverse complement strand
GGTGTTTTTGAGGCGATTTGCATCTTTACTGTGTTTTATTTTTTTTATTTATCTATTATTTTTTTGTCTGTTGTTTGCTTTATTAACACAAAAATCTCCATTAACACTTAAGAAAAAAAAACTAAGCACTTGAAATGAATAAATGAATGAATTAACAAATGAATTAACTAATAAACAAGCACTCAAAAATCCTGAACACTTGAAATGAATAGATAAATAAATAAAAAAAACCCTGAAAACTTGAAATAAATAAATAAATGAACACTTGAAATTAATAAATAAATAAACCTGAACACTTGAAATTAATAAATAAACCAAAAAACTTGAAATAAATAAATAAATGAACACTTGAAATAAATAAATAAATGAATAAAAAGATAGATAAATAAAGAGAAAAAAAACGAACACTTGAAATTAAACAAACTAATATATGGATAAAAAACATGAAAACAACTGAAAACTCACCATGGGAATAACTAAATAAATAAAATAAATAAAATAAATAAATAACAACTCCGTGAAAAATAGATTATTAAATTAACAGAAAAAAGAATTGTCTTGAAACTGAAAAAAAAAAAAATGGATAATAAGAACCTCAATTGAAACATCACGAAAAAGATTTGAACCCTTTCAGTACCGTAACGCTTTTCCATACACATTCTGCTACTATTTGGAGATGTTATATAGCTTCAGAGTTACTAAAATATCAAAATAGTGAGGACTCTAGACAGTAATCCTCTGAAATTCATAGACCCTTCCTAATGTACAAAAAAAAAAAAAAAAGGAAAGAAAAAAATTATCTAATCGTACATACATTTCAAGATAAAAAAAAAATGTATCCCAGTATTGAAAGGGTTAATATAGTTCTAGAAATATTCTTCCCATAACTATAAGTAAAACAAAATCTTAAAACATCTCTTCCGTCAAGTAAGGAAAAGAAAACAAAACAATAATATAGTTTTTAATCATCTCAACACAAACCAAGATCAATGCAGCAGTGTTCGAATCTTTCTTAATACTCTTGAAACACTTCCATCCACGCCTTAACTTATATAAACACTAAGAAAACATAAAAAACCTGAATACCCTCAGAAAATCATCTAAACCTGTATCAAAGTCTATCAAACAGTGTTCAAATCTTTTATGTCCCTCTTCAGACACTTCCATCCACATCTAAACGTCTAAACACACTAAAGATATATATATAAAAAATGAAAACCCTCAGAAAATTGTCTTAACCCGTTTCAAATTCTATCAAAACAGTGTTCAAATGTTCCTTAACACTCTTTGAAACACTGTCATTCACACCACCACGTCTGAAAACTCACAAAGAAATACAGAATAAATGAAAAATAAAACACTCAAAAAACGAGCTTAACCTGTATAAAAATCTATCACAGTGTTCAAATCTTTCTTAACACTCTTGCAACACTTCCACTCACACCTAAACGCTTAAAAACACAAAAAATTAATGTGGGAATTATAAATATCTCTAAAAACTATCTTAAATACAATCAAATTCTATCAAGAGTGTTTAAATCCTTCTTAACACTCTTTGAAATATTTCCACTTACACCTAAACGCTTAAAAACACAAAAAAATAATATGGAAACTCTAAATACCTCTAAAAACTATCTTAAATACAATCAAATTCTATCAGGAGTGTTTAAATCCTTCTTAACACTCTGAAACACTTCCATTCACACCTAAACGCTTAAAAACACTACAAAACAACATATCAAACCTAAATTCCTTTAAAAACTATCTTAACCTCAATCCAATTCTATCAAGAGTGTTTAAACCCTTCCTAGCACTCGTGAACCACTTACCACCACCATCACCACCACCACAACCCCCACCGCCGCTTCCTGACACCTTCCCTCCGCCACAAACACCGCCACAAGCAGTCAAACACTCTGGCATCCTGTGGTTAGCGGTACTAGGAGCGAGGCGGGCGGGACACGACACGTACAAATATAGAGGGTTTTTACTTGATACGTTTTCTATTTATTTTCCTTTTTTTTTCTAGTACTAAACTCAAGTCTTCCTGTGTGTGTGTGTGTGTGTGTGTGTGTGTGTGTGTGTGTGTGTGTGTGTGTGTGTGTGTGTGTGTGTGTTGGATTAAAAAAGTGTTGCTATTGTTATTCTTTTCTGATTTTTTTTCTCTCTATCTCAGTTTCTATGTATGTCTTTGTCTGTGTCTGTCTCTCTCTGTCTCTGGCTCTCTGTCTCTCTCTGTCTCTCTCTCTCTCTCTCTCTCTCTCTCTCTCTCTCTCTCTCTCTCTCTCTCTCTCTCTCTCTCTCTCTCTCTCTCTCTCTCTCTCTCTCTCTCTCTCTCTCTCTCTCAACTTTGCATGTCAAGAAGTGTGATATTTATTTCCAGCTTAAGTTTTTATTCTACTTTCTCTCTTTCTCTCTCTCTCTCTCTCTCTCTCTCTCTCTCTCTCTCTCTCTCTCTCTCTCTCTCTCTCTCTCTCTCTCTCTCCTCGAAAGATTTTATTATGAAAGTAAGAAAGGTGAACCGGATGTTGATAAATGATGGACTTATCTGCCACTCTCACTTTCTCCCTCTCTCTCTCTCTCTCACGTCTCTCTCTCTCTCTCTCTCTCTCTCTCTCTCTCTCTCTCTCTCTCTCTCTCTCTCTCTCTGACGGTTTGTGTAGAAGCCTGTGTCTGGTTCATTTCCTGTCTGTCTCTCTGTCTGTCTCTCTGTCTGTCTGTCTGTCTGTTTGCTTTACTCACAAGGAGAAAAAAAATAATAAATAAAAAAAAGGGAAAACAAAAAGGCGTGAAGAACTTGCATGAAACTTGATCGTAACTGGTTTTGTAAATTTCCTGATGTTTATATGGAAAAAATAGTAATATAAGCTTTCTTTCTTTTTTTTTTTTTGTTCTTTTCTTTATTGCATTATTTCCGTTACGTGTTAAAGTTGTTTTCTTTCTTTCTGAATTTCAAAATGTAGATATCAAAGTCTTGTTGATTTTTCTTTTGTTAATCTATTTATTTATTTTTTCTATATATTTGTCGGTGAATCTAATTATTTTTTTAGGTTAGGTTAGGTTAGGTTAGGTTAGGTTGGGGTTAGATTAGGTTAGGTTAGGTTAGGTTAGGTTAGGTTAGGTTAGATTAGGTTAGGTTAGGTTAGGTTAGGTTAGGTTAGGTTAGGTTAGGTTAGGTTAGGTTAGGTTAGGTTAGGTTAGGTTAGGTTAGGTTAGGTTAGGTTAGGTTAGGTTAGGTTACGTTAGATCAGGTTAGGTTAGGTTAGGTTAGGTTAGGTTAGGTCAGGTCAGGTCAGTGTCTAATTATCTTTTTTTTTTTTCTTTTCATTTTCTTGATTTCAAAATGTGGTTATCAAAGTGTTGTTGTTTTTGTTTTGTTTATCTATTTATTCATTATTTTTGTCGGTGAGTCTAATTTCTTCTCTCTTTCTTAATTTCAAAATGTAAATATCAAAGGTTTTTCTTATTCTTTTATTTTTCGTTGTTCTTATTTTGTTTTGTTTTGTTTTGTGTGTCGAGGTGGATATAATTACTTTTATCTTTATTTCTTCTTTTCTTTTCTTAATTTCAAAACGTTAATATCAAAGGTGCTTTTTCTTACTTGTTTGTTTTCTTTTGTTTTTGTTTCGCTTTGCTTTGTTTGACGGGGTGGATGTAACTACTTATTTTTGCTTTGTTTGTTTTCTTTTCTTACTTTTTTTCCTAATTTCAAAAACGTGAATATCAAAAGGTGTTTTTTTTTATTTCTTCACCTTTTTTTTCTATTTACTTATTTATTTTAATTCATCTATTTCCTTTTTCGAGGTTGATGTAAGCTTTTAATTTTCTTTCTTCTCTTTATTTTTCATTTCAAAATATCAAAGTGTTTTATTTTCTTTCATTTTCTTCTTTTAATTATTTATTTCTTAATCAGTTTCACTTTTTTTTTTTTTTGTCGAGGTCGATGTAACTATTTCATTTTATTTCCTCTCTTATTCTTCATTTCAAAATATCGAAGGGCTTTATTTTCTTTCTTTCTCTTCTTTTATTTATTTATTTAGTTATTTATTTTGGGTCGAGGTGGATATAAGAAATTTATTTTTCGTTTTTATCTTTAGTTTTATGTTATCTAGAAATCAATAGAAAAAAAAAAAAACAAGGAAAAGAGGAAGTGTTGGTAATTTTCTTGACACTTTCTTTTCTTTTGTTTATTTATTTATTTTTCATTTTTTTTTTTTGTCGAAGTGGAAATAAGTACTCTATTTTTCATTTCTATTTTTAGTTTAATCTACCTACAATGCCCTTCCTTATTACTCTATATCATTATTTTCTCTCCTCCTCCTCCTCCTCCTCCTCCTCCTCCTCCTCCTCCTCCTTTGCCTCTTCTTCAGGTACAATGAAAATCTAGAAATCAATACAAACGAAAAAAAAAACAAGGAAAAGGAGATGTTGATATTTTTCATGACACTTTCTTTTGTTTCACTTTCCTGAGTCACACAATTGACATTCACTTTTTTTTCCTTATCGTTTCAGAAAAGCAAATAAAAAACAACAATAAAAATAACATAATTCGAAAAAAACAGCAATAATAATAACAAAAAAAACAGAAATCAACAATCACAACATGTCCTAAGATCAAACACACCCCTCAGAAAAAAAAGCAAAAAATAAATAAATAAATAGATAATAAACAACACTAAAACTAACATTCAAATTAACAATGATAACACCAACAATAACAAGAGCAACAACAAGAAACCAACCACCACCACAACACCAAATCATATCACATGCTTTCATCACACCAATAATCACCAACCTCTACACTTTCTCCTCTACACACACACACACACACACACACACACACACACACACACACACACACACACACACACACACACACACACACACACACCTCCTCCTCCTCCTCCTCCTCTTCCTTACAATTACTATTACTAACGAAGGAGGAAAAAGACGAAAAATAAATAAAATAAAAAAATCAAAGAAATATCCTCAAATAG
>NC_059263.1:6807500-6817500 GCF_017591435.1 Portunus trituberculatus | reverse complement strand
TCAAATAGAAAAAATGGTGGTGGTGGTGTTGGTGGTGGTGGTGGTGGTGGTGGTGGTGGTGGTGGTGGTGGTGGCGGTGGTGGTGGTGGTTGTGATGTAATGTTTTTGTTATGTATGTGTCTATTTTTGTCGAGAGGTAGGGCTGTGTGTGTGTGTGTGTGTGTGTGTGTGTGTGTGTGTGTGTGTGTGTGTGTGTGTGTGTGTGTGTGTGTGTGTGTGTGTGTGTGTGTGTGTGTGTGCACGCGCGTACTATTTCAAACAACTCCACTGTCACGTGACGCTCTCCATAATTATGAGCTCTCTTTTGTTTTTATGTGCAGCGGAGTTCGTACGCACGCACGCACACATGCACGCACACAGGCACACACGCACACACGCACGCAGACACATGAACACACGCAGACACGCACACACGAGCGTCCATTTTGTGATGTTTTACCTGTTCTGCTGCTACTAGTAAATAATGACAAATAATAATAATGATAATGATAATAATGATAATAATAATAATAATAATAACAACAACAACAACAACAACAACAACAACAACAACAACAACAACAACAACAACAGCGAAAACAAACATTAGTCTCATCTATAGCATTAATAGAAACTATATAAAAAAATAATAAATAAATAGAAAAAAAAAAAAGTGAAGGAATGAAGAAAGAAGAGGTAAAAAATATAACACACACACACACACACACACACACACACACACACAATACTACACCTCCCATTTCTTCCCCTTCCCTCTCTGTAGCGCCTCATTCCTCCCATTCCTTCCTTTCCTATCCCCCTTCCTTCCCCCTCATCCCCCTTCCTTCTACTTACTCCTTTTCGAAGATAGAGAAACAAGAAGTAAAGACAATGAATACTGGAATAAAATAAGTAAACATTTAATTATTTACTTATTGAGAAGCGTGGTATTCATTTGCTATCCATGTATTTTTCGTCTCTCTCTCTCTCCCTCTCCCTCTCGCTCTCTCTCTCACCCTCCTTCTCCCTCTCTCTTTCTCCTCCTCTTTCTACACACCCATTCATAAGACAGCCACGGTTCCCAGAAGAGCGAGGTTTAGCACTGGGCAAATAATCAGGGAAATGGTGAGAGGTGTCTGCTGCAGGAGGGAAGGAAAGGGAGAAAGGGAAAAAAAAAGGTCAAGAAAGAAAGGAGTAGTAGGGAGAGAAGGGGAGAGAGGGAGAAAAAAAACTGCCTCTCTCTCTCTCTCTCTCTCTCTCTTGTTAATGGTAGTGGTAGTGGTAATGGCGGTGGTGGTTGTAGGATTAAGATTAGGAGGAGGAGGAGGAGGAGGAGGAGGAGGAGGAGGATAAGTACGATAATACATCTGCTGATAATTACAATCTTAAGTGTTTTATGCAGATTATTATTATTATTATTATTTTCTTTTATATATATTTGAATGATTCAGTACTTACAGTTAACACGAGTAGGAACAGGAGGAGGAGGAGGAGGAGGAGGAGTAATAAGCCTAGAACTGTATTAAAAACCCAAGACAGCACCTCGACAACTTCCAAAAGGCTCTAGTTGACGTGACACGCATTTTTTCAGGGTGGTTTGACGGTTCTAGTGACAGATTAACAAGGTGAGTAGTTTTAAGAGGAGCAACAGTCATGAGAACCCGGCTGGTGGTCTGTGTGGCCTTAGGAAAGAGCCGGGGTGCGGGAGCAGAGCCTTGGCAAACACTGGCCTTACCTCAGACACATACATTCAGACACTTCCCAGTCCCTTAGTCCCTCCCTAGCTTACTTATGCAGCCCCGCCACACACACCAAGTACTGCTACTGACACTGCCTGCCACACACCACCACACACCACCACACACCTGTATTTACGCTACATCTGTGCTATAGGCCTCCCGCTGCCACAACACAAATATCCCGCCCACCCACAATGCACTGCGTCCTCTTAAGTCACGCCACTCTGCTACGTGAAGCGCCCTGCTAATCTATTTACTCAGTAGTAGTAGTAGTAGTAGTAGTAGTAGTAGTAGTAGTAGTAGTAGTAGTAGTAGTAGTAACTGTAGTATGTAAGTAAGCAAATTGAAAGCCGGGTGACGTAAGAGGCGCAGTGCATTCTGGGTTGGCGGGAGGTTTGTGTTGTGGCAGCGAGCGGACACTGTTGTACAGGTGTTGTGGCTTAAATACAGGTGTGTGGTGGTGTGTGGTGGTCCTGCATGGTGGTAGTAGCGACACTCCTGACTGGCAGCGTCTTGTTACCGGTGCCTGACGTGCCAGGGGAGTGCTGGGGAGGGACGAGGGAACTGGAGGAGTGTGTGAGTGTCTGAGATGAGGCCAGTGTTTGTAAAGGCTCTGCTCTCTCACCATGGCTGTTTCCAAAGGCCTCACAGACCATTACACGGGTTCTCAAGACTCTTTCGCCTCTTAACATTATACACACATTATTAATCTGTAACTAGAACCGTCAAACCAGCCTGAAAATAAACCCGTGCTCACGTCAAGTAGAGGTGTGTGACAGTGGTTCGGAATAGTCTCAGGCCTACATCTCATTTGTAACGTCAACTAGAGCCTTTTGGAAGTAGTAGAGGCGTGTGACAGTAGTTCAGAATACAGTCTCAGGCTAACATCTCTTTCCTAAACGCTTTCCTCTCTCACAAGGTCTGTTTTCAAAGGCCACAAAGGGAAACAATCGCATTCCTCTTAGTGTTTTCCGTAGTGGTCGTGTCAGAATGTTTGTTTAGCTATCTGTCCATACACTCGAAAAACGTCCGTGAAAACCAACATCGGTGCCAGTAGAGCTTGAGAAGATTAGTCGAGGGATGATGGAGGGGGTTAATAGCACGGCACTCCTGGCACTAGTACTCTTCGTCTTCCTCTTCTTCTTCTTCCTCTTTCTCCTCCTCCACTAAACCTTTCTTTAATACCCATGAAATTGATTTGTTTACTCCTCATCTTCTTTCTCTTCCTCTTCTACTACTACTACTACTACTACTGCTACTACTACTACTACTACTACTACTACTACTACTACTATTATTACTACTACTACTACTACTACTACTACTACTACTACTACTACTACTACTACTACTACTACTACTACTACTACTACTACTACTACTACTACTACTACTACTACTACTACTACTACTAATAATAATAATAATAATAATAATAATAATAATAATAATAATAATATAGAAGAAAATAGACACACAGACAAGCACAGGATACCAATTACCTGAACACAAATCTACCAACTCCTCCTCTTCCTCCTCTTCCTCTTCCTCCTCCTCCTCCTCCTCCTCCTCCTCCTCTTCCTCCAGACGAGAGAGAGAGAGGAAGCGATACAGACACAGACAGGCAAATAATAATTAAACAAAGCAAAAGAAAGAAAAGAAACGCTAGATATTCGTTATTTTCCCTCCTTGTTCATCATTGTTGGAGGAGGAGGAGGAGGAGGAGGAGGAGGAGGAGGAGAGACGAGAGAGAACATCCTCCACCTAATCTAACATAGCAGTCATTGTATAGGAAAGATACTGAGAGCCAATCAATCACCGCCTTATCCAGTAATTAAAAAGTATGTGTATATCATTATCATATATTGTCATACACCTACTCCAAATAGGGAAATGATATGTATGTATAAGTTGTGGCCATTACTATACCTGACTCTACAGCTTCGCCAAATAATAAATAAATAATGGAAAGTTCCTAAAATTTTAAGTACAGTTGATTTCATGGTATAAATAAAAAAAATAATTCAGATAAAGGATTCGTGAATTGTAAGCATAGAAAAATAAGAATTAAAAGTATGTATTTTTCATGTGAGGGGAAGCTGGCCATGGACGACTACAAATATTAAAAAAGGCCCACTTAATCACCAGTTCCCTTAGAGATTAATAGAGTTATCCAAAAGACAGGGACAAATGTCTGGAGATTTCCCTCTTGAAAGAAGTTAAGACATGGGAAGATGGAGATACAGAAGCAGGCAGGGAGTTCCAGAGTTCCAGAGTTTACCAGGTAGTGATCATTATTATACACTATCATAAACCTTCTCCAAATGATAAATACTGCTACTCCAAACGATAAATGAATAGAAAGTAATATAAAGTTAGCTCCTAAAATACTAAATACAGTGGATTTCATGGGTACAATTCGATAAGTAATTAAAACAAAGAACTCGTGAACTGCTTGCCTTAACCTTCGTGCATTCCTTGACTGCCTTGCCTTTTATCAGCTGGAATAAGTGTGTTCTGCCAGAGTGGAGCGTCATTCGTAACCACTGGCAGGTATAGGAAGGCTAGGTAGGAGCAGTCTCTTCGCTTAAAAATCACTGAAGTTGTCCTTTGCTAACTCTAAGAAACAATGATGGCTACTTTACCTCGAGTCTAGTCTTACTGTTCAAAAAGCGTCATGTATCTATTGGCAGGACTAGGAAGGCTTCTTCGAAAATCACTGAAGTTGTCTTTGCTAACTCTAAGAAACAATGATGGCTACTTTACCTCGAGTCTAGTCTTACTGTTCAAAAAGCGTCATGTATCTATTGGCAGGACTAGGAAGGTTGGGTAGGAACAGATTCTTCGTTTAAAAATCACTGAAGTTGTCGTTTTTTCATTAACTTATAGGAGATAGTGATGACTACCTTAAACCTTCCTCATATTTAGTCTTCCTGTTCAAAAGCCTCATTCGTAACCACTGGCAGGTAAATGAAGGTCAGATAGGAGCAGATTCTTCGTTTAAAAATCACTGAAGTTGTCCTTTGCTCATTGACTCCAGGAAACAGTGATGACTGCCTTAATCTTGCCTCATGTCTAGTCTCACTGTTAAAAAAAAAAATATTCGTCAGGTGGCTTTGGAATGAGATGAAAAATGTGATGCAGACAATAGAGACGAGAGAACAACCTCCACCTCCACCTCCCTCACGAAGATGAAAACATGTGTGGTAACTTTCTGCCACATCTATTTTTTATGTAAGAGGGAAACAAAAAATGACGATTAGAAGAAAAAGGCCCACTGAGATGCCAGTCCCTAAACGAATTGAATAGACAGCAGGCGAAAAGGGGACTCTGGGATATTAATAGGAGTCATCATTATTTACTTATTTATTTATTTTTTTTTATCGTGAATAATGTATGTGTATGTAGTTTTGTGTGAAGGAAGAGAGTTGTCTATATCTAAACATCTCAAAGTGACCTCGCTACCTTCGCCAACTGAGAGAAGAGATTAAAGGAAGGAAGGAAGGAAAAAATAGGGTGAATGGAGGAGAGAAAGTGAGAGGGATAGAGAAACACAGGGCAAGAGAAAGAAACAGAAAAGAGAGACAGGCACAAAAAAGAGATAGACACAGAGAAAGAGAGAGAGAGAGAGAGAGAGAGAGAGAGAGAGAGAGAGAGAGAGAGAGAGAGAGAGAGAGAGAGAGAGAGAGAGAGAGAGAGAGAGAGAGAATCTTTATGATATATCTTTATTGCCTTGTGTACAATAATTAAAAAGTACTGATTACGTTTAAAACAATATACCGTAATATCTAAGCTTAGGTCTGCTGCGCCTAAGCTCTTTTACAGACCTACAATTTCTATATATTAATAATCATTCTACATCAGCGATATTGAACATTGTACTAGCTCAATTATTTAAAACGAAAATAATTAAGGAAAACATTACCACAGAGAAAAAAACATCCTTCAATAGCGATATAAGTAAACAAATAATCCTACACATACATGATACATACATACATACATACATACATACATATATATGCATACATATTTGCATTATTTACATACAGCTACATATACATACATACATACATAAGTACATACATACGTACTACATATATATATATATATATATATATATGTATAATTGCCCATTTCATGAAATGGGCAAACCCAATTCATGAAATGAACCTAACCTAACCTAACCTAACCATTTCATGAATTGGGTTAGGTTAGGTTAGGTTAGGTTAGGTTCATTTCATGAATTGGGTTTGCCCATTTCATGAAATGGGCAATTTCACAAACGGGGTGTAACATATACATACATACAGAGAGAGAGAGAGAGAGAGAGAGAGAGAGAGAGAGAGAGAGAGAGAGAGAGAGAGAGAGAGAGAGAGAGAGAGAGAGAGAGAGAGAGAGAGAGAGAGAGAGAGAGAGAGAGAGAGAGAGAGAAACAATATATACAACCTACCAAGAATAACCAAGTCACGTGATAGAAAAAAGGGAAAAAGGAAAAAAAGAAAAAAAAATCAGTGTACAGAATTTTGTTGGCGCTGGAAACAGGAAATGGCCGCTTTTGTTCATAATGAAAATGGAGAAAGATGCCGCTGGTGATGCAAGAAAATAATGCCCATTTATACAGAAATTCAAAAAAAGAAAGAAAAGAAGGGAAAAAAGTATTTATCAACGTACTTCTAGAAATAAAAAAAAGAATAATTGTACAGTTTATATTAGCATAGAATAAATTTATATACATTTTATTTGCTCATCTTGTAAGAGCTAAAGAGGGGAAAAGTATAACGTGTTTCTGCTTCACATAAATGAGGGGAAAGTAATCAGACGAGAGGAGAATTGTGTCCTTTTATGATAGCTTGGAAAAAAAAAAAATAGGGAAGAAAATATTGATGTAGTTTATAATCTTGTCTTTAAGGGATCTGGCATTTCAAGTGGCCATTTTTTTTATATCTTTTGTTGCCCTTGGCTGGTTTTTCCTCTCGCATAAAAAAAAATGAAGAAAAAATAAAATAAATAGACACTTTTCTCTCTTGTCTTTTGAGAATTAGAGGAAAAATATTAACTGCTTTGTTTTAGAATGAATTAGGAAAAAACTAAGACAGGAAACACTTCAAATGTACATAGAGAAAGCAGAAAAATGACAACAACAACAACAACAACAACAACAACAACAACAACAACAACAACAACAACAACAACAACAACAACAACAACAAAAACAACAACGGAAAAAAAAAAATCTGAAACTGGGACATAGACAGAGAGGAAATTAAGACACAGAAAACAATAAACACGAAGGGGAAAAAAATAACACCAGAAAAAAAAATAGAAAAAGGCGCGAGGGAAGATAAAGTGGATGAGAATTACAAAGGCGAAACCAAAGAGAAAGTTTAGAAAAAAAAAAATTTGAGCAACGCGTTTTTAGTCTTTTTTTTCTGTAGAATGTCAGGATTTATTATTATTTTTTTTTTATATCTGCTTAATGAATAAAGAGATCTGGGAAAGGAAAGCTGTAATAAGCCATCAGAGCTAAACAGAAGTGGTAATCCCTGCATCTACCTCCACATTTTCTTCAACTTTCCGTAATTAATAAAGAAATCTAAAGTAAAAAAAGAAATCATGGAAAAGTCAGCTAGAGAGACAAATCATAAAAACTATCAGATAATAAAGAAAATTGTATTAAGCCATCAGATCTAAATAGAAGTCGTAATCCCTGCATCTACCTTCACATTTTTTTTTTTTTTTAACTTTGCGTAATTGATAAAGAGATCTAAGGTGAAAAATCATGAGAACACAAGATAAAAGGAAATTAACTGTAACAAGCCTTCAGAAATATACAGAATTGGGAATCTCTGTATTTAGCTACCTTCCTTTTGTACAACTTTGCGTATCTGATAAGGAGATGTAAGAATAAAGAAAAAATCATAAAAACATCAGATAATACAGGGAACTAATTGTAACAAGCCATCAGACCTATATAGAAGTGGCAATCCCTGAATCAATCATCTCTTTTTAATAGATCTAAAGTTACAAAAAAAATAATAAGAACATCAGCTACGGAGAAAAATCACAAAAACATCAGTTAATACAGGAACTAACTGTAACGAGCCATTAGACCTATACAAAAGTGGCAATCCGTGTATCAATCTTTTTTTTTTTCTTATCGTAACTAATAAAGAGATCAAAGGTTAAAAAAAAAATAAGATCAGCGACGGAGAAAAAAAAAATAGTCAAATAATAAAGGAAATTGTACGAAGCCTTGAATCAAACCTACATAAAAATCACAATTCCTGTATTCGACATCTTTCTTTTTCAACTTCGCGTAATTGATAAAGAGATAGAAGTTTAGTGGACGACCGACTGTTCTCCACTTACTGATGGTGCAGAGTTCCCTTACTTTTCTACGTAATTTTCCTTTTCGTTGTCTGTCCTCTTCCTCCAGCCTTTGGGAGACGGCAGGAGGGAGGCGAATGTGTCTAAGGCTGTCACTAACGATAGATATTAGGTAAAAATTATAAAGAAAACATCAGATAATAAAGAAAATTAACTATATATAATAAGCAAACAGACCTACACACTTGAGAATCCCATATCTATCACTTTTTTTTTTCTATATACTTTGCGTAACCAATAAATAGATCTAAGGGTAAAAAAAATCATATGAACATCAACTAAGGAGAAAAATAAATAGAAAAGAAAAGTTAGATAATAAGGGAAGCTGCAAGAAGCCATCATACCTGCATACAAGTGGTAATTCCTGTATTTGACTCGTTTTAACTGTGTGTAATTAAGAGATCTCAGGTAAAAAAAAAATGAGAGAGGAGAAAAATCATAAGATAAGATAATACAGGAAATTCGCAGTAATATGCCATTAAACCTAAATAGAAGTGACAAATCCTATATCAATCACTTTTTTTTTATCTTATCCTGACTAATAAATAAAGAGATATAAGGGAAAAAAATTATAAGAACGTCAGCTAAGGAGAAAAATGAATAAAAAATCAAATAATAAGGAAAAATTAATAAACCATCAGAATTATACAAAAGTAGCAATTCCTGTATTTGACTTTTTTTTTTTTTTACTTTGCGTAATTAACAAAGAGATTAAGGAAAAAAATAATAAGTTTCAGATAATAAATCAAACTAACTATAGCCATCAAACCAACATAAAAATGGCAAATCGTATATCAATCACTTTTTTTGATCTTGTAACTAATAAAAGATCTAAAGTAAATTATAAGAAACGTCAGCAAAGGAGAAAAATCATTGGAAACATCAAATAATGCAGGAAACTAACGGTAATAAAACCATAATGAAGTGGTAATTTGACTTTTTTTTTCCTTTGCGTAATTAACAAAGAGATCTAAGGGGAAACATCAGGTAATAAATTAAACTAACTATAACAATAATCAGACCTAAATAAAAATAGGCAAATCGTATATCAATCACTTTTTTTGATCTTGTAACTAATAAAAGATCTGAGGTAAGAAAAAAAAATCTTGAAAACGTGAGCTGAGGAGAAAAATTATACGAACACCAGAAAACACAGGAAACTAACAATAATAAACCAACAGATTTAAATAGAAGTGGTAATTCCTGCATTTGACATATTTTTTACCTTATCGTAACTAATAAAAAGATCTAAAGCAAAAAAAAATCTTAAAAAACGTGAGCTAAGGAGAAAAATGATAAGAACACCAGAAAATAATGGAAATTGTAATAACCCGTCAGATCTACATTCACGTGAAAATCCTGTACCTATCCTCCTTTTTTTTTTTTTCTTCACGTAACTAAGGAAAATATCTAAAGTAAAAAGAAAATCAATAAGAAACATCAGGTAATAAAGGAAACTAGAAGCAATAAACCATCAGATCTATTACATACACGTGAAAATACATTCATTTATATTAATTTTTTTATCTAACTTATCGTAACTCACAAAGATCTAACGTCAAAAATAAGAACATCAACTAAGGAGAAACCATGCGTGCTTTGGGAGGGTTCGAGGAGTCTCTAAGCGCACTGGTTCGAATCCTGTCCACAGTCCGAGTGTAGGTTGGGCTTCCTCACTCGGGGCAACGATTTCCTAACGGGTGGGCTTTGAGATAGGAAGTACCACAAAAAAGTATCCCCTTTAGCGCAGAAACTCCCGTGAAAAGCCCACATGGTATAAATAAAGAATAAAAAAATGAACATGAGGCAACAAGGGAAGCAATAACAAGGCACCAGACACATAGAGAAGTGGAAATCCTTGTATTTATCTCATTTTTCTTTATTTTGCGTAA
>NC_059263.1:6762500-6802500 GCF_017591435.1 Portunus trituberculatus | reverse complement strand
TCTGGCGGCCTCCTGTATCGTGATCTTACCTAATTTGATATCTCCTTGTCCTAAACCTGAAATAATATAATGTAATCTAATATTCTTTCACTCCATTATATTATATCTTCTACTTTCACCTTCACCTTTCCCTATCAGTCTTTCAGTCTTGCTTATCCACAAATGAGGGAGGTTTTAAGACATTTGTCCCATACTTTTGGCTAACCCTATTAATCTTTTAGGGAACTGGCAATCAAGTAGGGTTTTTTTTTGTGCCTTTGACCGGTTTTCGCTCTTCCATAAATAAATATTGTATACTTTCAATTTTCACTTTAACAGAATCCTTTACCTGACTTGATCTAATATAACGCAACGCACAATAACAGTCTCTCAATTTTTCATTATATCTATTATGTGTATATTAATTTTCAAGCAGCTTAACCCTTTCAATACTGGGACACATTTTACCTTGAGATCTGTGTACCATTAGACCATTTTATTTACATTAGCAAGGGTCAATGGAGGTCAAAAGACTAATGGCCTAAGTCTTCACTATTTCAATCCCCCACATAAGTTTCTGAAGCTGTATAGAATCACCAAATAGTAGCCAGAATAGATATGGAAACGCGTCATGGTACTGAAGGGGTTAACATAACATAGCCTCACCTATTTCTACCTTAACCTAACTTAACTTTTGCTTTATCTAACCTAACTTAACCTCGCATTTCTCACAACGCTTCATCTTTTACCTGGCCTCATCACCTCACCTGAAAATACCTTTACCTTCACAATACCATCACCTAACTCATCTCAACCTTATCAACACCAATACCACACTTAAACCTCCCTTTACATACCACCTTTACTCTCACCTACCCTCCCGCTCGCCTTACCTGACCTTACCTTAACCAACCTTCACGTATCCCTATTACCTGCACTCTTACCTGACACGTACCTGACCTTGCCACACCTGCGCTCGCCCTGTCACACCTGTCTCCATGCAAGAGTGTTTCTGCCTGTCACTGATGTGTTTGACTAGAGTGAACTGTCAAGGTGTGTTGTTACCTGTTGTTTCCACGTGTATATACCTCTCTCTCTGTGTGTGTGTGTGTGTGTGTGTGTGTGTGTGTGTGTGTGTGTGTGTGTGTGTGTGTGTGTGTGTGTGTGTGTGTGTGTGTTCTATATCATGAAAAAGACTCAACAAAAACCACAAAAAGCAAGACGCCAAAAAGAAAAGAAAAGAAAAGAAAAATAAGCAAAATAAATAAATAAGTTAACCATTTATTCACCTACGTACTGATAACCACAACACAGCCACTTTTAATACCTCGCTGTATATAGAGTAACCAATCTTACTGAGCTCAAATAAATCGGCAGACACTCAAACATTTCTATTTACTCAATTCATCATTCCTTTTGCGGCCAGCGGTCTTCTCATATTATGCTCTCCACTTTATATTCCACACTTGCACATTTCATCAAGCTTTGCGAGGAAATGTAGCAATCAGGGAGGAAATGGAGAATACACTAGCGATGTTTAGAGAGAGAGAGAGAGAGAGAGAGAGAGAGAGAGAGTGTGGGGGGGGGGGTGTTTGGGATGTTTAGAAAATGAAAAGGGAATGTGTGTGAATACTGGGAGGGGCAAGATAGTCACGAGGTAGATAGAACATGGAGGATGGAAGTATAGAAGGTCAGGTCAGGTCAGATCAGATTAGGTTAGGTTAGGACAGGTGGGTTAGGTTAGTTAACACCTTCAGTACCTTGAGAGTTGTGTACGATTAGACCATTTTATTGACATCATGAAGGATCTATGAAGGTCAGAAGATTAACTCCTTCAGTACTATGACGCGTTTTCATATCCATTCTGCTTACTATTTGCTGGTTTTATACAGCTTCAGAAACTTATGCGGGGGAATGAAATAGTGATGACTGTGGCCATTAATCTTCTGACCTCCATAGACCCCCCTCCCTCATGTCAATAAAATGGACTGTCTGATCGTGCACAAATCTCAATCTAAAAATGTGTCCCAGTACTGAAGGGGTTAATGGCGAGAGTCTTCACTATTCTAATCCCCCCAATGAGTTTCTGAAGCTGTATAGACCAGCCAAATAGTAAGCAGAACGACCATGAAAACGCTGCATGGTAATCAGGGGCTTAAGAAAGAAATTAGCTTAAGTTAAGTTATAGCATCAAGTTAGGTTAGGTTACATTATAAAGTTACAAGGTAGAATTAAGTTAGGTTAAGAAAAAAAATTAGGTTACCCACATCTGTACCCACGAAATAACCAATTGAAGCTTAATAGATTCGAAAAGACGTGGTACAGTGGAACCATGCATGCTTTGGGGATCCGAGGGGTCTCCAAGGGAACGGGTTCGAATCCTAACCACGGTCCTACTGTAGGTTATGGCTTCCTCACTCGGGGTAATGGTTTCCTAGCGGGTGGGCTTTGAGAGAGGAGGTACCACAAAAAGTATCCCCTTTACCCCCATAAATTCCCGTAAAAAGCCCACGTGGTATAAATGAAAAGAAAAAAAGACGCAGGAAGGAATGGGTTCTCAAGTAGTGGTAGATGAATGGAGCAGATTCAGTAATGGAGTTGTCAGTGGCGCGTCATTAAGGAGCTTTGAAGGGTTAGACAGATTAATGGATGGGGACGATAAGTGAGAATAGGTAAGTATATATCATTAGCCCCATGTGAATAGGTACAGGTGTGAAGGCAGGTGTGCGTGACTACCTGCGTACACTAAATTGGATGCCTTTTTCGTGTGCTTCTCAGGTGATTAACGTCTTTTTAGGGGGAGAAAGGGAGAAGGAATGGCACGTTTTCCTTTTTTTTTTTTTTAGCATTTTATTAGTTTTATTATTGATTTATTTTCCTTCTTTTATGACTGGATGGACTACCTGGTGTACACTGACTACCTAACATCATCTATCTTTTCTATTTCTACCTGTGCAATAATCGATCATGTCTGAGCTTATAAATGTGCATCTATTTTTTTCTACCTTCATTTACTTTTGTCACTCAAAAAACACAATGTCTATACACTGTGAGAGATAGATACTTTCCTGACCTGAACTGCTTCCTCTACCATTTAATTTTTCATTACGTCTCGCCTTCCTTAATTACCTGTCTACCTGCACTGAAGGTATCTAAGGCAACATTGCAGTAATCTAAGGTAACATTAAAATCATCTTAGATTACATCATTACCTGCAGTCCACTCTTGTTTCTTGTTAAGTTAGGTTAGGTTAGGTTAAGATTAGGGTTTGGTTAGATTAAGGTTAGGTTTGATTAGGTTTGGGCTTGGCTGGGTTGGGTTAGGTTAGGTTGGGTTGGGTTAGATTACGTTAGGTTAGGTTAGGTTAGGCTATGTTGGGTTAGATATCACAACTTCGATAAAAGAGAGACACAAACCCACATTCCACTTTCATTTCTCGTTATTATTCACACTTCAGCTGTCTCATTCACCTGTCTAGTGTACCTGTACGTGCTATGAAAGGTGAAATTACAATCTTGATAAGGAAATGAGATAAAAATCTGTTCTCTTCTTCTCTGTCCATTCCTGCCCATTAGTATTCACGTCTCACCTGTGGCATTTATCCGCTCACCTGCATCTCGTGGTTCTATTAAGGTAAAACGTGAGAAAAGTACATACACGCCCTACTTAATATACTCGTATCTCACCTGTATTATTTCACCTGTCTACCTTTACCTTGTAGTTCAATTAATTAAAGTAAAAATAAGATGTGGGGGGAGAAAAGGGATTTATCATTATTCATGTTTCATCTGCCTCACCTGTCTAATTCTATATGCTTACTTGTATTTAGTTATCCACTCAATTAACCCATTCATATCTTTCCCCAGTTACTAAACGCTCCGGTAACTCTTTAGACATCGTATACTAGTTAGAAATGACCAATCTACGCTTTTCCTTTCTTTCTCTATTCATTCATCTACTCATTTATTTATTCATTTTCTTTCACGTTGTTTCTGGTGGTGCGAATTGTTACCTGTCGTATTGGAAAGGTTTAGGTTGTATTTAAATTGTCTTGTGTCTATCTCACTATCTCTTATCTCTCCCATTAGTTGCAAGTGCTTATTCCGAATCTTTTTCCCAATCCCTCTTGTCTCATCACAGTACCTCTTGGATGTATTCCTCCCGTGGTAACTCTGTCTTCCCTCATTTGAAACTCAGGGATACAGGCTGAGTGGCGAGTGAGACATTAGATGGATACCTGTCTATCCATATATTCAGCCTATTTCTTTTTCTATTTTCTTTATTCTGTCTATTCTTCAATCATTTTTTCCTGTTTTTTTCTCTGTCTGTTCAAGCATTCTTCCCTTTCCTTATAATCCTTTCTCTTCTTCTTCTTCTTCTTCTTTAATGTTCTAACTCCTCATTTTCTATCTAAACAGTCTCCTTTCTCTATTTTTCAACACTTTTTCTTCTTCTGTCTATCTTGTGAAATTTCCAGCAATATAATTCTGTTTATTGTTTTTATTTTCTCTGTATCCATATATCTTCTGTCTATCCATATATCTTTTGTCTATCCATATATCTTCTGTCTATCCATATATCGTCTGTCTATCCTTTCTATTTTCAATGCGTCTTTATTTCGTCCATTCTCCAATTTTTTTTCTTTTTTTTCTGTCTGCCCAAACATTCTTCCTTTACTTACAATCCTTTCTCTTCTTCATCTTCTTCTTCTTCTCTTTCTTCACACATTTACTCAATTATTTTCTAGCTAAACATTCTCTTTTCTCTATTTTTCAGTATTTTTTTTTTTTTCTGTCCAGTTTGTGTCTCTTCTAGCAATGTTGTATGGTGTCCTCTTTTCATTTAATTCCGTTTCTTTTTTTTTTTCACCTGTGTATCCATTATATCTTCTATTTTCTATCCGTCTTTATTCCCTTTATTCCGTCCATTCTTGTATTTTATTTTCTGGTTTTTTCTATCTATTTAAACATTCTTCTATTTACGTATAATTCTTTCTCTCCTTCTTCTTCTTCGCCTCCTTCTTCTTCTCTTCTCTTTAGTGCTCAAACCAATATTTATTCATCATTTTCGTCAATACTCATTAATCAAACTTAACCCCTTCAGTACTATGACGTGTTTCCATATTCATTCTGGTGACTATTTGGGGATTTTATACAGCTTCAGAAACTTACGTGGGCGATTAAAATAGTGAAGACTCTCGCCATTAATCTTCTGACCTCCATAGACCCTTCCTGATGTCAACAAAAAGGTCTAATCGTACACAAACCTCAAGATAAAAATGTGTTCCAGTACTGAAGAGGTTACGAGTGTCAAAATTAAATAATTGCCTTGCTGTTTAACTACTTGTCTACAGTAACTATTAGCGGTGAATTGATTGATAACTTCACCTAATACTAATTTAACATTATTTTCATCCTGTTTATCTTAAATTTCCTAACAAGTTCTCCCTGTGTCTGTCTGCCTGCCTGTCTATTTTCTTTTTTTTCTATATTTCCCTATTTTATGTTTCCATATCTGTCTTCTCTGCGATAATTTCCACTACTGTCTATCTTAGCCTGTAAACTCATCTATTCGTTTTGATATGTGTCTGTCTGCCTGCCTGTCTATCTTTTTTTTTTCTATATATTTCCCTGTTTAATAAGTTTTATGTTTCAGTATCTCTCTTCTTCTCTGTGATAAGTCCCACTACTGTCTATCTCAGTCTGTAAACTCATATATTCGTTTTGCTTTATCTGGCAGGCTCAAAAATACGTAACTCATTATATTTCTGATTTCTTTACTATTTTTCTTTATCTATCCTTCCGTATTTTCAACTTCCTATTTCTTGACTTCATTTAAGAGGGAAGTTTCAAGACATTTATCCCTTTTTTTTTTTGTTTGGGGGGGTGGAGGGGGCTAACTCTCTCAGACCTGCAAGGGGACTGGCAACTAAATGGACCCTTTGTTTTTTTTTTTTTTTTTTTTCTCGTTTTGTGTTACCCTTAGCCAGCTTGTCTTACATGAAAAAAATGAATAAAATCTTGTTTGTAATACTCGGTGGAAATAGTTATATATTTTATTCGTCTATTCTAATCTCTCACTCGTGGAACTTATTTATTTGTTTACTTATTACATTTTGGCACTCTGAAATAATGATCTGTTCTATTCACCTACTATTACTATTTTTTTTTCTACTATTTTTTGGCACTCTGAAATAATGATCTGTTTCTGTTCATCTATTATCACTATTTTGTATCATGCACACTTGCGTTGTTCCATGGTTTATTGTATCTTCTTCATTTTTCACTTTCTGTTCTTCCTCCTCCTCCTCTTCTTCTTCCTCCTCCTCTTCTTCCTCCTTCTCCTTCTCCCCCTCAACTATATCTTCTTATTCATTTTCCATTTCCTCCTCCTCCTCCTCCTCCTCCTCCTCCTCCTCCTTCTCCCCCTCAACTGTATCTTCTTATTCATTTTTCAGTTCCTGGTCTTCCTCCTCCTCCTCCTGGTCTTCCTCCTCCTCCTCCTGGTCTTCCTCCTCCTCCTCCTCCTCCTCCTCCTCCTCCTCCTCCTCCTCCTCCTCCTCCTCCTCCTCCTCCTCCTCCTCCTCCTCCTCCTCCTCCTCCTCCTCCTCCTCCTCCTCCTCCTCCTCCTCCTCCTCCTCCATCTCTCCTTCAACTGTATCTTCTTCCTCCTCCTCCTCCTCCTCCTCCTCCTCCTCCTCCTCCTGTATCTTCTTATTCATTTTCCATTTCCTCCTCCTCCTCTTCCTCCTCATCTACTATCAATCACTATTTCCAACTTTTTTTTTTGTGGGCACTGAAATACTAATCTGTTCTCTTCATCTACTATTACTATCTCCTACTATACTCATTTTGGGAGTATATGTTGAGCTACTCGTACATCTGTTCATCTCCTCTTGTTACTTTCTACCTTCTTGCTCACTTTGTGTTTGTAGGTAGGCCTGTGCTCGACTGGTGCAATGTGAGGGAAGGTACAGCTGTATGGGGACCGTCAGTTCAGTAAGCCATTTTATTATACAGTCATCATTGTTGTCCTTAGCCGCCTTGCTCTCTCCTGCTTGGTTATGAAGGAAGATAGGATTGAGGAAAGCAAGAGGTGAACTAAAAGGGAAGGTTAAAATGAATAAAGGACAGGGAAACAAAGGCAAGGTGAAGGAGAAAAGGGATAAAGCTGATAGAGGAAGACAAGGAAAAGTGAAGGGAAAACACAGAAAGAATAGAGGAAATAAGGATACAGGAAAACAAGGGATGGTGAAGAAATGAAAATAAATAAAGGATTAAGGAAAACAAAGGATTATGAAGAAATGAGAAGAAAAATAAAGGACAGAGGGAAACATTTGGGAAGGTGAAGAAAAAGAAAAAAAATAAAGATAGAAGAAAACGGAAAAAGGTCAAGAGAAAGGGAAAAAAACAAGAATAGAACAAAATAAGAGAAGGTGAAAACAAAAGAAGGTGAAGAAAAAAGAAAAATAGATAGGAAAACATACAGAATAGAATAAAACAAGACAAAATGAAGAAATAAAGAAAAAAAAGACAGAAACGAGAGAAGAGAAAAAAATAAAGAAAAAAATAAAGAAAACAAAGGAAGATGAAAAAAAAAAAGAAAAACTATCAAATTTACACGTATAATATTATCAGTCACGTGTTTTTCTTTATCCACTTCAAAACTACACAATTATCTTCCTTCTGCATTATTTCTGTTTATCATTGTCTGTCAGTCTGTTTCTTTTTTTTTTTCTGTCTGTTTATCTGTCTGTCTGTCTGTCTGTGTTTTTCTTTTATTCATCTCCCTTTAAAGATTTGTATTTCCGTCTATCTGTCTGTCTGTCTGTCTGTTTTTTTTCACCTGCCTTTTAAGATTTTTATTTCTGTCTGTTTATCTGTCTGTCTGTGTATCTTGTCTGTCTGTCTGTGTTTTTCTTTTATTCACCTGCCTTTTAAGATTTGTATTTCTGTCTGTCTATCTGTCTTGTCTGTCTGTCTGTCTGTCTGTCTTTATTTTCTTATATATATTTACCTGCCTTTTGAGATTTTTATTTATGTCTGTCTATCTGTTTTGTCTGTCTGTCTGTCTTGTTCGTCTGTCTGCCTGCGTTTTTCTTTTATTTATCTCCGTTTTAAGATTTGTATTTCTGTCTGTCTATCTGTCTTGTCTGTCTGTCTGTCTGTCTGTCCGTTTTCTTTTCTTTACCTGTCTATTATGTTTTACTACCTGTTTCACTCACTAATTAAAACACGTGATTTATCTATTTATCCACTCACTGTCTATTCTTCTTATCATCTGTTTCTTCATTCTACTTAACATTTCTTTCACACATTCTTTTCTTCTTTTGCTCCTCCTTTTTTTCTTCGCTTTCTATCTTTATTCTATTATCTATCTTTCTTCTTTCACTATCTATTTTTATTCCATTATCTACCTAACATTTTTTTTCTTTTTTTTCTTCTTTTTTTTTCACATATTCGCTAACTACGTATCTATTCACTCATTCTCCAATTTTTTTTCTTTATTATTTATTTCATTATTCATTCATCAAAAAAATATTATCATCTTATATTTTTTGTTTATATATTCTTTTACTATCTATTCAGTTATTCCTCATTTTCTTCTTCTTATTTGTTTTATTATTCATCTCCTATTTCTTTACATAATCTTCTTTATTATCTCTCCACGCTCTATTTTTTTTTTTTTTCTTATTTCCTTCATCATCCATTATCAAAAATACATTATCGATTACATATTCTTTTTACTATCCATCTATCCACTCATTCCTCACTTGTTCCCTATTATTTGTTTCATTATTCACTGTAAAAAATCATTATCTATTTTACACATTTTTCTTTCCATATTCTTCTTTCCTATTTATCTATCTACTTATTCCCCATTTTTTTTTTCTTGTTATATTTGTTTCATTATTCATTATAAAAAATATCATCGACGTATTTCTTTTACATTTTAATTTTTACTATCTATCTATCCACGCTCCATTTTTTTTTTCCTTATCATTTGTTTCATTATTCATTATCAGAACAAAATTATCGACGTATTTCTTTACATATTCTTTTACTATATATCTACACAGTATACACCCACTCTCCATCTTCTCATTATTGTTTCATCATTCATTATAAAAAAAAATACATCACCCACCCCACATTTTTTTTTCATATATTCTTCTACTTTCTGTCTATACATCCACTCTCCATTTTTTTTTTTTCATTATTGTTTCATCATTCATTAAAAAAATATATTACCCAACTATCATATTTTTTCACATATTCTACTTTCTGTCTATACATCCACTCTTCATTATTTTCATTATTTTCTATTTCATCCCTCATTATCAAAAATATTATCCACCTAACACTTCCTTATATATATTCTTATTTTACTATCTATTTATCCCCTCTCTCCATTTTTTGATCTATTTCATCATTCATTATAATAAAAAAAGTGAACATTTAGCTATATATTTTTCTGTACTTCCTCTTTGCTTCCTATCTATACACTAGTTTCTCTCTCTCTCTCTCTCTCTCTCTCTCTCTCTCTCTCTCTCTCTCTCTCTCTCTCTCTCTCTCTCTCTCTCTCTCTCTCTCTCTAGCCATCTATTTCATCACTCATCAAAAACGTGATTGTTAAAAACTATCTAATATATAATCTTTTCTGTATTTATTCTTTTCTTTTTACCTGACCACTTATTACTTTATTTATTCCTTTATTATCATCTACTTCATTCGTCTTCATTCCCTTACTGACAATTTCATTTCTTCATTCGTTATTCACAATTGTCTATCTTTCTTAAACTATTCTCCTGGCTACGGAAATT
This sequence comes from Portunus trituberculatus, assembly GCF_017591435.1. Lineage (NCBI taxonomy): Eukaryota > Metazoa > Arthropoda > Malacostraca > Decapoda > Portunidae > Portunus > Portunus trituberculatus. The sequence continues at coordinate 6,792,698 of NC_059263.1, read as the reverse complement.
CTTCTCTTAAATTTGTTATCTTATTATTTGTTTATCTGTCATTACTTTTTTTTTTATCTACCTTTCTTTCTTTATCTATTTTTCAACTATCTCAATATATATATATCGTTTCATTATTTTATCTATCTATCTGTCTCAGTGTCTATTTCTCTATTCTCTTTCAATATAAATCGCCTCATCATTTTATCTATCTATCTTATTATTTTTTTATCTACTTGCCTCTCATTATCTATTTTTCTATTCTCTCAATATCTATCGACTCCTTATTTGATTTATTCCAGTGTGTCTGTCTCTATCTATCTAGCTACGTGTCTGTCTATCTGTCTATCTATCAATCTCACTGTCTATCTATTTCCCATGTGTCTGTCTGTTTGTCGATCAGTCACACAGTCTATCTATTTCCAGGTCTCATTGCTGTCTATCTGTCTATCCGGGTGTGTGTTATGCATGCAAGGTGTGTTTTCGTCTCTGTCTATCTGTCTTTTTCAATGTATCTTTTTTTTTTTTATCTATGTGTCTGTCTGTCTATCTATCTCTTCCTGTCCATGAATGTATTTTTTGTCTGTCTATCTGTCTGTTTGTCTGTCTTTTTTTATTTCCTTATCTTTACCTGTCTATAAAGTTTTCTATTTATGTGTGTCTGTCTGTCTGTCTGTCGGTTTCTGATTTTTTTTTTTTTTGTTTATATATTTTCATCTGTCTTTTAAAGTTTTCCATTTCTGTCCGTCTTTGTTTGCCTGTCTTTTTTTTCTAAATTTCTCTGTCTATTAGATTTCATATTTCTCTGTCTGTCTGTCTGTCTGTCATTTTTCATTGCTGTATTTACCTACCTATTAAGCTTTATATTTCTGTCTCTCTGTCTGTCTATCTTTTTCCTATCTTTACCTGTCCATGAGGCTTTGCATTTTTGTCTGTCTGTCTGTCTGTCTGTCTGTTTTTTTTTTTATTTACCTGTCTAATAATTTTCGTATTTCTGTTTGTAAATCTGTGTGTCTGTCTGCCTTTTTTTTGTGTGTTTTTACCTGTCTGTTAGTTTTGTATTTGTGTGTCTCATTGTCTGTCTGTCTGTGAATTTCTTTAGATTTTTATTTTTCTGTCTATCTGTTTCTCTGTCTTTTATTCTACTTTTCCTGTCTATTCAGCTTTATATTTTTGTTGTGTGTCTTTCTGTCTGTCTGTCTATCTGTCTGTCTTTTTTCCTATTTATGCCTGTCTATTAAGCTTTATTTTGGTCTGTCTTTCTATCTGTCTGTCTGTCTGTCTGTCTGTCTGTCTGTCTGTCTGTCTGTCTGTGTGTCTGCTTTTCGTTTGTCATTTTTTCCAGCTTTATATTTGTCAATTTATCTGAATGTGTACGTACGTGTGTCTGTTTGGCAGTCTAATTGTCGTTTCTATTTTATTTTTTCCTGTATATTTATTTGTCTTTCTATCCGTATGTATATTTATGAGTGTGTCTGTCTGCCTGTCTGACTGTCTGTCTGTCTGTCTGTCTGTCTGTCTGTCTATTTATTTTTATTCTATCTATTTATTCCATTTTGTCTATTTCTATTGATCTGTTTATTTTTTCTCTATTTTTATATCTCGAGTTTTCTGCTAAGTACCTATTTACCTTTCTCTCTCTCTCTCTCTCTCTCTCTCTCTCTCTCTCTCTCTCTCTCTCTCTCTCTCTCTATTATACATACAGTTACCTACAATAACTAACGTATAGCACCACCACCACCACCACCACCACCACCACCACCACCACCACCACCACCACCAGTATGTTTTATTTCATTATTTCTAGTATGTAGCTCGCCGGTCCAATGGCTGCGACAGTTACCGTGTATTGCAGAATTATGAGTATGTGTTATTTTCTAAACGATTTACCTGCCTGTGCCTGTGTGTGTGTGTGTGTGTGTGTGTGTGTGTGTGTGTGTGTGTGTGTGTGTGTGTGTGTAATTTATTTACTTTTAATCCCCCAAAAGGAAACGGATACACAGAAATTTAATTATAAAGAAGAGCGACAAAATGCATTCCCTCTGTATATACACGTAGATATATATATATATATATATACAAAAAAAGAAAAAGAACACAAATATAATACAAAAAATAAATAAATAAATAAAAACTATAATACCACCACCACCACCACCACCACCACCACCACCACTAGTAACAACCCATCCCACCCAATACACAAATAAACAAATACATCACCACAAGTTATCACAAGCTGGCGAGAAACAGACAGACAGACGCGACATACCAAAACATACCCCTTAAACTTCTACCCCATTTCTCCCCATTCCCTGTATCCCTGAACCCCTTAACCCCAGTAGCAAAGTAGCCCAACTCCTTGAGCCCCCTTAGAAGCCTTTGGAAGCCCTACACGCCCCTAGAAACCTTTAGAAACGCCCCTAAACCACATGAAGGCGAATAGCTGTAGAGAACGCTTCGGAGATATACAGAATCAAGCTACTCGCACCCTCTCTGTCTCTCCCTCCCTCTCTCCCTCGCTCTCCCTACGTTTCCCCGCGCTCCCTCTGTGTCCGGGTGTCCCTCTCACTCTCCCTCCCTCTTTTAGGCAGGCTAGAGGGGGAACGAATCAGAATAGAGGGAGAGGAAGGGGTGGGTAAGAGGGAGAGAGGGACGGGAGGAAGCAGACAGCCATTCCACCTGCGCTAAAGGGACGCACCAGATGCCAGTGGTCTCCTTATTTCCAACCTTATTCCCGCTCCCCCTGGGTTATCTAAGGGTATCTACGGGTGGCAGTACGTGGGGGGAGGATGAGGGCGTGGGCTGAGGTGGTGTGTGATGTTCGGAGTGCGTCAGAAATTGCAGGAGAGTAAATTTTGTAGAGGTGTTAGGTGGTGGTGGCAGCGAACCGGTCTGTGGACGGGAGTGATCTAATCCGCCATTTTGTGATTTCTCTCTCTCTCTCTCTCTCTCTCTCTCTCTCTCTCTCTCTCTTGGTGCCTTGCCTTGCCGTGCCTGCCATGCCAACACTACCGTTCTCTTACTTTCTTTCTTTAGTTGTTTGTGTTCATAGCGTTCTCTCTCTCTCTCTCTCTCTCTCTCTCTCTCTCTCTCTCTCTCTCTCTCTCTCTCTCTCTCTCTTGCAGGTTTTATACAGTATACCCAATTCACCGTTAGAGACTGACTGCCACATTGGTATTACACTGAATATAGTGTATGTGTGTGTGTGTGTGTGTGTGTGTGTGTGTGTGTGTGTGTGTGTGTTGTAATATTAATCCATGTTACAATCTCTTCAAAAATGGTCACTCTTATCTCCATACACACACACACACACACACACACACACACACACACACACAGACACCTTCTCTCTGTCTACTTATACATACATACATACATACATACATATACATACATACGAGTACACTATAACATATACTTGGATTAGTCATGTTATATTCACGTTTGGTTATTCATATTAGGGATACATTCATTTCCACCACCACCATCACCACCACCACCACCACCACCACCACCACCATTGCTAACTTTAATAAACAATGCATTTAAGTCAGTCTTTTACTTTATCTATTCATTTATACCACCACTTGTTTATCTACTAACTACTACTACTACCACCACTACTACTACTACTACTACTACTACTACTACTACTACTACTACTACTAGGAGAAATATTGTTGTTGATGTATATTTGCTGCTGGTCCTGTTGTTGTTGTTGTTGTTGTTGTTGTTGTTGTGAATAGTTTGTCAGTGCTCATTGTTTTTGTTCACTTCACAGCCACACCTGCTTCCCCTTCTGCTGATGATTTCCGTGACACGAGTCTGCTGCCCCCTCCCCCCCTTTCCATCCCCCTCTTCCCCAACCCATCCCTGCCCTAACTGATCCAGCCTTCCTCCATTCCCTCCCCTTATTCTTCCCCTTGCCTGTCTCACACACCCCATTCAAATGCCCCTACCATCGATACTTTCTTTATTATTATTATTATCATTATTATCATTAACTGGCAAAGTAAACTGGTATGACATTTCGTACGTAATTCACTGCTCACCACCAGCATCAATAACGCCACCACCACCACCACCACCACAATCATCATAACCACAATTACGATTATTATCACCAAAATGGCAAATATAATGATAGAAAAATATATAACACCAATCACTAACATGTAAATAATTTCTAATGATATTTTTTCTGCTATTTACACATTCATTTATCTCTATTTTACTCGGTGTGAATTTTGAGTAGACTACCTGACGTAAAACAAATCATAATTCCCACAATAACGTAAAATAAAACCTAACCTTACCAAACCTTTTCTGACCTAACCCTAATTTAACCCAACGTAAGGTAACCATTCACACCTTTCTCTGGTAAACTCTGAAACTCCCTGCCTGCTTCTGTGTTCCCATCTTCCTTCGACTTGACTTCTTTTAAGAGGGAGGTTTGAAGACATTTATTTGTCCGTGTCTTTCGGCTAATTCTCTACCAATCTTAAAGGGAACTTGCATTTGAAGTGGGCCTTCTTTTTTTTCTCTGTTGCCCTTGCCTAGTTTCCCTCTTCCATAAAAAGAACTAACCTAACTCAACCTAACCTAACCCAAAACTGAAACCAAAACGTAACCAAACCTATTTTTTTTTTTTTTTACACACAAGAGGGAGATCTGCCAAGGACAACAAAATATTAGAAAAAAAAAAGGCTCACTGAAATTGCATGTTCCCTAAAAGATTTGAAAGGAATTAGAGAAAAGCCAAGCCAAAGGACAAATATCTTGAAACCTCCCTCTTAACCCCTTCAGTACTATGACACGTTTTTATATTCTATTCTGCTTACCATTTGGCGATTTTGTGCAAATTCAGACACTCATGTAGGGATTGAAATAGTGAAGACTGTAGCCATTAATCTTTTGACCTCCATAGACCCTTCCTAATGTCAATAAAATCGTCTAATCATACCCAAAACTCATGATAAAAATTTTTCCCAGTACTGAAGGGGTTAAAAGAACTGAACCTAACCTCACCCTCAACAATTAATAACAAACACACATATTTTGAACAATTGATAAGAAATATATGTATTTTTCCATCATTCACTTACATCACTTACTAATTCATCCACACTCCATTAATTTTCCATCACCATCTACACAACCAATTATTCATCTACCTATCTACCTCTCCCTCCACAATCTACCTATCTATATCACTTCCCATCAGTGCATCTACCTATTCATTTCTATCAGCATACCTGTCCACTTCACACGTTTTGTTTTCTCCATTTATCTATCAGTATGTCAAAATTTACCTGTCTCTCTCTCTCTCTCTCTCTCTCTCTCTCTCTCTCTCTCTCTCTCTCTCTCTCTCTCTCTCTCTCTCTCTCTCTCTCTCTCTCTCTCTCTCTCTCTCTCTCTCTCTCTCGAACCGTTCATTCATTCATCCTCGTTGCTGATTTTGCATTGTTTTATCCTCACCTGTGACAAACACGTGACCAACAACGGTAATGATAGCAGGTGTGTGTGTGTGGTGTGTGTGTGTGTGTGTGTGTGTGTGTGTGTGTGTGTGTGTGTGTGTGTGTGTGTGTGTGTGTGTGTGTGTGTGTGTGTGTGTCAATTACTACTAGTGTATCACGTATCTAATTATATTGAGAACGAGAGAGAGAGAGAGAGAGAGAGAGAGAGAGAGAGAGAGAGAGAGAGAGAGAGAGAGAGAGAGAGAGAGAGAGAGAGAGAGAGAGAGAGAGAGAGAGAGAGAGAGAGAGAGAGAGAGAGAGAGAGAGAGAGAGAGAGAGAGAGAGAGAGAGAGAGAGAGAGAGAGAGAGAGAGAGAGAGAGAGCAACGACGATGACGAAAGACGAAAATTGTAAAAAAATAAAATAAATAAAATAAAAATATAAGCTTAGGTCTCACGTGATAATTAATTTACCTGTACAGGAAAAAAAATATATAGAAAGCACAGGTGATTAATTTGGTTGGTTCTGAAAACGGGAATGGAAAATATTTAGCCCAAGGTAGTATGTGATAGGAAAGGGAAAAATTTATATAGAGGTGTACTTCCGTGTAATAAAAAAAAACAAGATATATTATAATTATTTTCATATCATTCTACTGCGCGCATGTACTTTCTTCAGCCATACAGGTAGAGAGCACAATTAATTTCCTGGTCTTTTCATTATTCTAGTAAAAAAAAAGAAGAAAAAGAAAGAAAAGAAAGAAAAAAAAGGTATTTATTGTATTTATATTTAGATTTGTGATGGATATTGTCGAGACATTTGAATAGATAGACACTAAATAGGTAAGGATGGGTGTGAGATTTGATTTTTTTCAGCCATACAGGTAGAGTACAAGTATTTTCCTAGTCTTTTCACTTTTCTCAGCCATACAGGTAGAAAGTAAAATAATTTCCTGGTCTTTTTTTATTTTATTTTTTTTTCCAGCCATATTTGTAGATTCGAATAAATTCCCTGATCTTTTTTCTTCTCTTTCTCTCTTCTTCAGTATACAGGTGTACTCTTGTATACCTAACAAAATACTTAAATATATATCGTTTTCTTCACATCATTCTATTCTATACATTATTTTTTTTTCATAGATAGAAAGCATAAGTGATTTTCTGCTTTCTTTCTTTTCTTTTTTTTTTTTCTATTCCATATAATAAAATAACAAGAATTTATATTATTTTCATATGTTCCACAAATTTACTTTTTTTTCAGTCGTATAGGTAGAAAATATACGTAATTTCCTGCTTTTCTTTATTTTTTCTTCCTTTTTCTTCAATATATGAGTGTGGTTTCTAATAATACAGCTATATTATTCTTTTCTTATTATTCTATTCCACATATATACTTTTTTCAGCTGTATAGGTAAAGTATAAGTAATTTCCTGCTTTTTTTCTTTTTTTCTTCCTTTTCTTCAATAAAAAGTGTAGTTCCTAATAATACAGCAAGTTAAATTATTCTTTTCATGTTATTCTATTCCACATGGTGACTTTTTTCAGCCATATAGGTAGAAAGTATGAGTAATTCCCTGGTTTTATGTTTTCTTTCTTTTCTCCTACTAATAAAACACCAAGATATATTAAAATTCTTTTCACATTCTACTCCACACATTTAATTTTATTCTTAGCTATATAGGCAGAGAACAAGTAGTAGTTTTTTCTCTATCTTTTCTTTTTTTCTTTTTCTTCACTGTATAGCTTTGTACTTTCTAATAAAATACCAAGATATATTTATTTTTACATTCTATTCCACACATTTACTTGTTTTCCAGCCTTATAGATAGAAAGTACAAGAAGTTTTTTTTTCTTGTTTTTTCTTTTTCTTCAATTAATAGGTTTGTACTTTCTAGTAAAATAGCAAATTATGTTTTCCTTTTTTCATATTCTATTACACATATATATTTCTTTCCCAGCCATATAGGTAGAAAATATAAGTAGTCTATCTTTTCTTTTTTTCTCTCTTTTTTTCTTCAATATATATGAGTGCAGTTACGTATACTAATAGAACAGCAAGATATATTATAATTCTGTTCATATTCTACTCCACACATTTACTTTTCTTAGCTACATAGGTGGAGTATAAGTGATTTTCTTTTTCTCTTTCTTTTCTTTCTTTTCTTAATATATACGTGTGTACTTCCTCACAAAATAACAAGATTTACTATTTTTTCATATCCTAGTCCACACCTTTACTTTTATTTTAACTATTTAAGTAGAGTATAAGAATTTTCTATTTTCTTTCAGTTTTTCTTTCTTTTTCTTTAATATATACTTCCTAACAAAATAGCAGGATACATTTTTTTTTTTTTTTCATGTTCTAGTCCACACCATTACCTTTTTTTTTCCAGCCATATATACGTAGAAAATATAAATAATTCCCCGTTTTTTCTTTTTTCTTCTTTTTCTTCAATATATACGAGCGCAGTTCAGTATACTAATAAAACAGCAAGATATATTATAGTTCTATTCATACTGTTCTATTCCACACCTATACTTTTTTTTCCAGCCATATGCGTAGAAAGTATAGATAATTCCCAATCTTTTCCTTTTCTTTTCTTCCTTATAATAAAATAACAAGATATTTATTTTTTTCATATTCTATTCCACACATTTCCTTTTTTCCAGCCATATAGGTAGAGTACTAGTATTTCTTTTTCTTTTTCTTTTTTTTTCCGATATATAGATACTCTCATTTAACAAAGTAACAAGATGAATATTTCTTTCATATTCTATTCCAATTTCCTGCTTTTTTTTCTTTAATTTTCTTTCCTTTTTATCTTCAATGTTCCCATACACATTCTCTTTAACGGAAATTTTACCTCTAGATCTACACTCACAGGCCTAAAATTGTCTACATCTACACTCACTATAGGCCCATAATTTTGTTTAGATCTACACTCACAGGCCTATAATTGTCTAAATCTACACTCATTGGCCTATAATTGTCTAAATCTACACTCACAGGCCTATAATTGTCTAAATCTACACTCACAGGCCTAAAATTTTGTCTAGATCTACACTAACAGGCCTATATTTTTTTTCTATACACATTAATTCAAGTATCCTATAATTATGTTCTGTTCCGTCTATAATAATTTGAGTACGTGTATAATGCCTGATTCAATACAGTCCCCCTCCCGCCGCCCCCCACCAAAAAAATGTGTTGATTCTATTAAGCTTTCAGTTAAGATGTATATAGATTTTTGTTCTCTCTTCTTTTTTATATGTAGATTTTTCTTTTCTCTATCTTTCTTTTCTCTTTTTTTTCTTTTCTTTTTACTGTCCTTGAAAAATATGAAAAATTAATATATAGATTTTTTTTTCTTATATGTAGATTTTTCTTTCTTTTTCCCTGCTTTTTTTTTTACTGTCTTTGAAAAATATGAACTTCCCTGTCCTTCAGAAGAGAAAAATAAATATATAGATAGATTTTCTCTTTTCTTATATGTAGATTTTTATTTTCTTTCTTTCTTCTTTTTTTTCTGTCCTTGAAAAAAAATTAACTTCCCTTTCCTACAGAAGAGAATAAAATAAATATATAGATCTTTTTCTCTTTTCTTACAAGTAGATTTTTCTCTTTTCTTTCTCTTTCTTTTTCTCTTTTACTGTCCTTGAAAAAAAAAATACTTCCCTTTCCTTCAAAATAAATATATAGATTTTTTTCTCTCTTTTCTTATATGTAGTGTTTCTCTTTTCCTTGTCTTTCTTTTCTTTTTCTCTGTCCTTGAAAAAAAAATTTACTTCCCTGTCCTTCAGAAGAGAATAAAATAAATATACGCGTAGATAAACATTTTCCGCACTTCCTTTCCTCAAATATATATAAAAAAAGTATTATATAGCTCGGTATCTACAGGTTTCTTCTACTCTACAGAGAATATGCTGAGAAAAGTACTGAAAAAATAAATAGAACATAAAACTAATAAATAAATCTTAAGACTATACTCTGATCCATCCTTCAGTAAGTTTGGGTTAGCGTTTCCTCAAAAAAAAAAAATAATGATAATAAATAAATAAATGAATAAATAATAATAATAATAATACATAAATAAATAAATAAATAAATAAATAAATAAATAAAAAAAAAGGGGTAGGATGTCTCCTTTCCTCTCACACACTAACTTAACCTTCTCTAACGTGAAATGTAAGGTAAAGTTTTTCTCCATTCCCTTCAGAAATACTTAAACTTCAAACTCTCTCTAACTTGGAATATAAGGTCAAGATTTCTCCTTTCCCTTCAGACACAGTAAACTTAACCCTCTCTAACGTAGCATATAAGAGGAGGAGGTGAAGAGAAACGCAGGTGTAGGGAGGTGAGTTTATTCCCGACTAGTTTCGCTGATGCTTCGGGAATAAACTCCTATACCTGTGTTTCTCTTCACCTCCTCCTCCAACTTGTCTGAATGTCTGAATGTAAGATATAAGGTCAATTTTGTTCTCCTTTCCCTTCAGAATAACAAACTTACCTCCATCCAACTTGAAATAAAAGGGAAAATTTCTCCTTTCAGAATCACGAAACTTCAAAACTTCCATTAACTTGAAAAATAAGGTAAAATTTTTGCTTTGCCTTCATAAATACTAAACTCAAGTCCTTCCAACGTAAAATACAAGGCAAATTATTTCTCCTTTGCCTTCAGAAACACTACATTGAACTCACCCTAACTTGAAGAATAAGGTCAAATTTCTTCTTTCCCTTCTGAAACACTAACTTAACCCTCTCTAACGTACACTATTAGGTTTTTTTTTTTTCCTTCAGAAATACTTAACTTCAAATTCTTTCTAACGTGAAATGCAAGGTAAAATTTCTCTTTTCCCCTCTGAAATAAGTACTAGCTAATTTAACCCTCTCTAACGTACACTATTAGGTAGTTTTTTTTTTCTTTTCTTCTCCCTTCAGAAACACTAAACGATTCACACTCTCTCTATCTTGAAATGTAAGGTTAAAATTTTCTCTTTTCCCTTCAGAAACACTAAATTTACCTCCCCCTTAACTTGAAGTATAAGGTAAAACTTTCTCTTTTTCCCTTCAGAAACAGTAAACTTAATTCCCACTAATGTAAGGCATATACAAGGTAAATTTTCTCCTCCGTCTCCAGAAACACTAACCTTATCTCTCTCCAACGTAAGATACAAGGTAATTTTTTTTCTACTTTGCCTTCAGAAACACTAAATTTAAAACTCTAACTGGAAATAAAGGATAATTTTTTTTTCCTTTGCCTTCAGAAACACTTCACTTGACTCCCTCTAACTTGAAATATAAAGTAAAATTTTTCTTCTCCCTTCAGAAACAAAAATTTACTCCCCTAACGTAGAATATAAGGAAAAATTTCACCATTGCCTTCAGAAACACTAAATTTGACTCCCATTAAGTTGGAATATAAGGTAAATTTTTTCTCCTTACCTTTCAGAAACACTTAACTTTATCTATTCCTTCTAACGTACAATATATGGAAAAAATTACCCTAAGTCTTCAGAAACACTAAGCTTAAAAATTACCCTTTGTCTTCAGAAACACTAAGGTTAAAACTCTCCCTTCCGTCTCTCTTTAACTTGAAATATAAGGTAAAATTTCTCTTTCCCCTTCAGAAATACTAAAATTTACTCCCTGACGTAAAATATAAGGAGAATTTTAACCTTTGCTCTCAGAAACACTAAAATCAACTCCTTCTTTAAATGCACTTCGTAAACTAAGAGCTAACTAAACTACATGACACATTCTCTCTCTCTCTCTCTCTCTCTCTCTCTCTCTCTCTCTTCAGAAATAGTAACTAGTCTTTACTAAACCCTACATAACATTTAGCCAAGGTTTCAACGCGCCCTTAACGAAATAAAGAGACTCATATTATCTTTAACACAATTTTCACATATTCATCTTAAACTAAGCATGAAAACTTGCATATATAAACATCCTCCTCCTCTTCCTCCTCTTCCTCTCCTCCTCTACTTCCTCCTTCCTATCTTCCTCCTCCTCCTCCTCCTCCTAAAGCCACACTGCTCTTCTTAATAACTCTCTATGCATTTCGTCTCCTTTTCATTAACCCCTTCAGTACAGTGACGCGTTTTCATATTAATTCTGGTTGCTATTTGGTGATTTTATACAGCTTCAGAAACTTATGTGGGTGATTAAAATAGTGAAGGTTGTGGCTATCAATCTTCTGACCTCCATAGACCTTTCCTAATGTCAATAAAATGTTCTAATCGTACACAAATCACAGGGTAAAAATGTGTCCTAGTATTGAAGGGGTTAACACCATAATGCCACAACACACCTCACCTTGTATCCCAGAGAGAGAGAGAGAGAGAGAGAGAGAGAGAGAGAGAGAGAGACTTTCAAAATCTTCACTAGGCTAAACTATTCTCAATCCCGCAATCTGTTCACCTATTCACCACGAATGTCACTAAATACACATGTTATAGAGGTACATTGCGTGCTAATAAAGACTTCACTTAGTAGATATAATAATAAACAGTAAATTAGTACTCTATGGGAGGGGGAAAAAAATTATATGGGAGGCTATTTGAGACCATGAAGCCGTAATTAGTAACGTATATATGACATTCAGATATCAGTAGGTTTATATTTGTATTGTAAATGTGTATGTAATTTAATGTATACTGTATAAAATTATTCTTCTCCCTCTCACCTTCCTCCTCCTCCTCCTCCTCCTAGTCATACATGTAGCCTAACACAATCTTAGACTATGTATATACTGTACCATCTTCAAAGTCTGTATGAATAAAAATGTCACAATGCAATATATAAAGAACCTGAAAACTGTAATGCACAACTGATAGAAAAAAATATATATAGGTAATTATTTTCTCTTTACCTTACATGTCGCCTCGTGAATGCCTCGTCTCCTTCCTTTCCGTCTTTCTATCCTTCTATTCTTCCTTCCTTCCTTCCTTCCTTCCTTCCTTCCTGCCTTATTCCATCAGTTGAGATTCCTTCACTTTACTCAAGACTCAAAAAAAAAAAAATATCTGTCCTTCCTTCCTTCTTTCCTTCCTTCCTTTCTTTCTTCCTGCCTTAGTTCACCACTAGAAATTCCTTCATTTTACTCAACATTAAAAAATAAATCCTTCCTTCCTTCCTTCCTTCATTAGTCCATCACTTACAAAATTCCTTCACTTTACACACACTAAACGATGTAAATAGGCCAAGTAGTAAACAATTATAGTCACAATCACGAGTCACAAGTCATTCACCAGTTTCCTTCCCTCTTTACCTCTTTCTTGCCCTCACAGGCCTTCAGCAAATGAGGTGTAAGCAGCCAAACACCTACTTTATTATTATCATTCACTATTTCACTTCACAGCCACACTAAAAAAAAACTAAACTAGGCCTATGTTTTTTTTTTTTTTGTCACGTAGTTCGAGTCACAACGTCTGTCCTCTTCAGTTCTCTACTAGTACTGATGAGTGAGTAGGTGGTGGCTGTCCCCTCCCTTTCCTCTCCTTCATTCCTTCCTTCATTTTGCTCCCAGCCTCCCTCCCTTCCTCCTCCTCCCAATCAAACCATCGACACACTATTGAAGCCCCATTAAGCCACTATTCGAAACAATGTAAAGATCGAAGCACTATTGAAACGCTGTCAAGGCTTCATTCGAGACGGTTTTTCCTTGGTGTTCTACGTGTTGTTTTGATTTCTTGTAGACAGTGGATAGGAAATGATGATAGGTAAATTGATTTCTTGTCCTATTTTTCTCTCTCCTTCCATTCCTTCATTCACGTATTCCTTTTCTCTCATCCTCTCGAATTTTTAAGCCTCAAGGCACTAACTGAAACACCATTTGAAACATCGGTGCTTTCTGAAATATAGTGTCTTATGTCATAGAATGTTTATTTGTTCACTTATTGTTTTGTTTATAGAAACTTGTAATAGATGTAGCCATCACACTATCAACCAAACAGCCTAGCCATTCCAAGCCTCATCTCCTCGAACACCTGAAAAGTGATAGGAGAAATTTTAGAATATCAGTAAATAACGAATGATACATGTCGCCCACCTTACCGTGCTTACTTTGTGGCTACAGACGCCGGCTGTAGCTGTAACACTGTGTTCCAGCCTGGCACCGATGTGTTCATCATTTCATTGTTTATACTAATAACGCAGATACAATAAAATCAACACAGCGTACAAGGATTTAATAAAAGACACATGCAATATTCCCTGAAGTTTTGTTATAATCGCGTGGAGGAAAGAAACCTGCTTTTACTGCAGGATATAAATAAATAACTGACAAAGAGAAATTTTGGAATCATAACAATAATAGCCATTTTGATACTTCGCACTTACGTTAAACAGAGACAGTACGAGTAAGATGGAAAAAATCAGACAGACTTACACTGTGTCGTTTATAACGTTTCCTGAGTGAAGGTGAGGCGAGGCAGACACTCAGCACACCTGGAGCTGACCGCCACACGTGTGTCACAGATGTTCCCACCTAACACACCACCTGCTCACTCCAATGCACTGTCTGCACACAACTGATAAATGATAAATGATATATATATATATATATATATATATATATATATATATATATATATATATATATATATATATATATATATAAAGTTCTCCTGGTTCAAGGTTATACTTGTTGAAAATAATATATTCTATCCTTAGATAATTTGTGTTGAATATTTGTCCACGTTTTGAGGTAAATACTTGAGTTTATCTCTAACTATCTTGTTTTATCTGCGTGTGTTGTGTTCATACATTGGTGAAGGTGAAGGTTGGGTAATGTAATGATAGTGTTGCTAGGCTCTCACTCCCTAAGTGCAGGACGTTACTGTGCTATAGCTGGACACTAAGCTGTCACGCTGCAATGCCGGTGTGCACAGGTCCACGCAGATTACACAGGCTGGCTTACTCCACCCCATCACTGTTGGCCTCAAAGTAACTGGTGTATGATAACAATAGGTACTGTTGGTTACATGGACACATACACTACCTCTCTTCCAATATTTCGTGTATATATTCAGTAATTAAAGAACTGCTTCCCTATAAGCATACACCAGGAACCGAGGAACCTTTAGAAGTTAAAAGAAAATAGCAATAAACTAATAATAATAAATTCACGACTTATAACACAATCTAAACAAACTTACACTTTCCCTGCTCCACTTACGTACAAGCCTCGAGCCTCATTATTATCTTCTCCACTTATACACTCACTTACACTCGTCTAATTGAACGCACCTAACAGCTCAATGCACTTAGTCCCAGCGGCGTCTCCTCCTCTCAAGTGATTTACATGTTTACAAGGACCAGGGGCGGTAGTGGTGGTAATTTGGTAGTTAAAAGGAGGAGGAGAAGATAGAGAAGAAGAAGAAGAAGAAGAGAGGAGAAAAAAAAAGAAGAGAGTGAAAAAGATAAGAGAGCGTTGAAAATAGCATAAAATAGGAGGTGAAGGAAAGATAGAAGTAATGAGAACAAAAAAAAAAAAAAAGAAAGGATATAATGAAGATGAAAATATAAGAGGGAAAAAAAAACTGAAATGTAAGTAAATAATAATGATGGGAAGAAGTAGATAGATAGAAGTAATGCGAGAACAACAAAAAAAAAAGAAAAGATAAGGAAGAATATAAGAGAAGAACTGAAATGTAAGTAAAAAAAAAATAATAATGGGAAGAAGTAGATAGGATGAAATAAAAATATAGATAATGACACCACAGGAAGAGTTAGACGATGAAGAGACGAGAAGAAGTATGAATGAAGTAGGAATAAGTAGAAGGCGAAGAAGATAAGGAAGAAGAATGCAATGAATTAAGAGAGAAACGTGGCAGAAGACAGCGAAAGAGATGTAGTAGACGAATAAGAAGAGATGACAAAGAAGGAAGAGAAGAAGGAAAACGGATGGACAGGAGGAAAAAGAAAATGAAGAAGAAGGAAAGGGAGGAGGAAGAAATAACTTGTAGAACCAAAGGAGGCAAGAGAGAGAGAGAGAGAGAGAGAGAGAGAGAGAGAGAGAAAGGGAAGTGTGAACCAGGAAAATAAATCACGAAGTAGGTGAAAAAGAAAATAAATGAAGAGAAAAGAGGAAGAGAAAGAAGAGGAGAAGAAGAAGAAGGAGGAGGAGAAGAAATAATAGTAATAATCGTTTGGAGAGTTTATGAAAGCAACGCCATCACTGAAAACACACACACACACACACACACACACACACACACACACACACACACACACAGGGCCACATATCAACACCTTATCTGTTTATCGTTCCGTATCAAGTCCAGCCTTTCCATTCGTGTATGTGACTCGTATCGTTGCTGTTTGAAGTTCGTAATAAGATATCCCCTTTGGCTCCTGTGTGTGTGTGTGTGTGTGTGTGTGTGTGTGTAAGCCAGCCAGCCACTCACTCATGCACTCAGTCACGCAGATCTCACTGGGTGGAGGCGTCACAGTTCCTTGATCAGAGAGAGAGAGAGAGAGGGGGGGATAGGAGGATGGTGGTAATAGTTAAGCAAGATTTTCTCTCTCTCTCTCTCTCTCTCTCTCTCTCTCTCTCTCTCTCTCTCTCTCTCTCTCTCTCTCTCTCTCTTCTAACCTAAATATAGACTAAAATTGATAATATATGTACCGTTTCCTCATTTTCTTTATTAGTGCAATTAATTCAGAGAGAGAGAGAGAGAGAGAGAGAGAGAGAGACTGACTAGTCTCATTTCAAACGTTCGGAGCACTTAATGGCCTCATCTCCATGCTTCATTTCACTGTTTCGTCACACTAAGTAAAAAGAAACTAAATAGATAGATAAAAAGAAAGCACAAGTCTTCAATATAATACAAGATTATCACGAGAATAGTTATGGTCACAGTCTTGTTGAGAAGGCGATTTAATGCACCAAGTCCTCCTCTACTTCTAAAATCCAATCCAACCTAATCCTCCTCCACTTCCATGTTCTTTTTTTCTCTGTGTGTGTATGTGTGTTTGTACTAACCCATCGCATCTTGTAGTGCCATGTCTGATTCATTTACTACCGTAGGCGATTTAATGCACCAAATCCTCCTCCACTTCCATGTTCTTTTGTGTCCGTGTGTATGTGTGTGTTTGTTCTACTCCATCGCATCTTGTAGTGCCATGTCTGATTCATTTACTGCCGTGTGATCCATGTACTGGTGTGTATGGCGCCTTGGCGTAATAAATTCATCATAAAGGAGCCGCCGTGGTACAGTGGAACCATGCATCTTTGGGGTCCGAGGGGTCTCCAAGCGCACGGGTTCGAATCCTGTCCACGGTCTGAGTGTAGGTTGGGCTTCCTCACTCGGGGCAACGGTTTCCTAGCGGGTGGGCTTTGAGATAGGAGGTACCCCGAAAAGTATCCCCTTTAGTCCATAAATTCCTGTGAAAAGCTCTCATGGTTTAAAATAGAAAACAAAAATCAAATGAAATCTTCCACTTCCTTCTCTCCCTCTCCTCCCGACACTCATACCTGTTCAGTACACCTTATACTTGCACTGGAGCTTCTTTACAACATGGGATAAGGGAATTACAAGAGTGTTATCCATTTTTATTCCTTTCCCGTATTCTGAAACACTTCTACTGGCACCTCCGCTACTTTTCACGGGCTCTAATTGAATTGACACGGGCTTTTTTTTCTTTCTAGATTTGATTTTTATGGTTCCAGTGAGAGGTTCGTAAGATTTGCTCGTTATTACCTGGAGAAACTCTCTTGAGAACCCTGCTCGTCATCTCATTCCAAATGCTCCGGTTGAATTGACACGGGTTTAGTTGTTTTGCTTTTTTTTCAGATGTGGTTTTAATGGTTCCAGTGAGAGATTCGTAAGATTTGCTTGTTATTACCTGGAGAAACACTCTTGAGAACCCTGCTGGTCTTTTCTTTTCAAGGGCTCTAATGAATTGACACGGTTTTTTTTTTTTTTTCAGATGTGGTTTTATGATTCCAGTGAGAGATTCGTAAGATTTGCTTGTTATTACCTGGAAAAAACACTCTTGAGAACCCTGCTGGTCATCTCTTTTCAAAGGCTCTAATTGAATTGACACGGGTTTGTTTTGTTTTATTTTTTAGATGTGGTTTTCATGATTCCAGTAACAGATTCATAACATTTGCCACGTTATTATCTAGAAAAAACATTCTTGAGAACAATGCTCGTCATCTCTTTTCAAATGCTCTAATTGAATTGACATGGTTTTTATAGACGATTGTTATGGTTCCAGTGAGACATTTATAACATTTCCACGTTGTTAATTGGAGAAACACTCTTGAAAACCCACCTCGTTATCTCCTTGGCCTTTGAAAATACTAGTGATGAAAAACAGCAGAGTTTTTCGAATACGGGGTCACACCTGTTCAACCTTCGTATTTTTCTTGAGTGAGCGGATTGAAGTAAGGCGCTGCAACACACAGAGGTCATATGGCGCCGCTACCACCTAAACTAAAAGATAGCAAATAAAGTGGACAATACCTTCCTTAGTCTACCTTTATCTGTTACCTGTTGATTTTTACCTGAATGTTATTTTTCTCTTTTTTTATTTGAATATTTTGTGGAAAGAAAAGGAAAAACAATGGAGGAAATAGAAAAGGAACAAAAGTGAACGAAAATAAGAGACGAGCATAAAAAAAACAAGGTGGGAGAGAGAGAGAGAGAGAGAGAGAGAGAGAGAGAGAGAGAGAGAGAGAGAGAGAGAGAGTAAAACAGGAGCAATTCTAATGACAAGCAAACATGAGACAGGAAGTAAATCAAAGTAGAAATAAGGAAAATTATTATAGTAACAAAGAGAAGAATAAGAAAAAATAAGATTCAAGAAAGTAAAAATATATTGTTTTTTTCTCTCTCTCTCTCTCTTCTCTATCCTATCTCTTTTTCTCCAGAACCCGAACACGGAATAGAGAAAGAAAGAAAGAAAGAAAAAAAGGTGAGAAAAGAATAGGATGAAAGAGAAGGCATGAAAAATAAAGAAAAAAAAGGAAAGTAAGTAGAGAGAGAGAGAGAGAGAGAGAGAGAGAGAGAGAGAGCACACACCATTCCCCCAAACAGTAGGTGAATAAGTGAACTAATTATGCCACCATTCACTCCAGGTACAAAACACTTCAACGATCAAATTAGGCAGAACACCATATTCTGTCTGTTTTTCTCTGTCTCTTTCTGTCTTTGTCTTTGTCTGTCTGTCTGTCTGTCTGTTCCCTTCTTTATTGTATTTTATGTTGCTTTTTCATCAACCTAACCAGATTTTATTTAGTATTTTTATTACATTATTTTATTTTCATTTTTCTATTTTTCAGTTTTTTTTCTATTTTTTTTCTTCCTATTATTTTCTACTTTCCTTTATGTTCTTCTCTGTTTTGTCTTTTATTCATTTTTTCCTCCTTTTTATTCTTTTTTCTGTTCTCCTATTTTCTTTTTTCTATTTTTTCTTTCTATTCTTTTCTTATTTTTCTTTTTATTCTTCGCTATTTTCCATCTTTTTTTCTTTCTTTTCTATTTTCCTTTTTGCTTTTCTTTTTCTTTATTTTTCCTTCTATTCTTCGCTATTTTCTTTTTTTTATTGTTCTTTTCCGGTTTTTTTCTTTCTTTTCTTTTATCTTTTCAATTTTTCTTTTTTTTTTCTTTTTCTATTTGTCCTTCTATTCTTTTCTATCTCCTTCTAATCTTCTCTATTTTCCCTTCTGTTTATTGTTATTTTACCGTTTTTTTTCTTTATTTATTTCTTCTATTCACCTTTTCATTTTTCAATTTTCCTATCTTCTTTTTTTCTCTTCCTTCTATCTTCTCTATTTTCATTTTTGTTTTTGCTCTTTTCCTGTTTTTTTTTTATATTCTCATTATTTTTTTTACTATTTTCCTTGTTATTTCCTTTTTATTATTTTCTCTTTTATTTCCTATTGATCTATTTTCCTCCTTTCCCTTTCCTCTCCTTCTTTTTGTATTTTCATTTTTATTTCATTTTCTTCGTTTTATCATATCCTACTTCCCTTTCTTTCAATAGTTTTCTTCTTATCTTCCCTGGCCTTGCATTTCTTTCTTAAAACACACACACACACACACACACACACACACACACACACACACACACACACACACACACACACACACACAGGTAACATCCACCTACGTGCCTATTAATAAAGGAACTGTAAATAAAAATAAGAAAAGAAACAAGGAAAAAAAAAACGAGGAAGCGGAAAGATAATGATAATGAAGGAGGTAAAAAAAAAAAGAAAAAGAAAAAGAAAAACAGCAAATTAAAAAGGTAACATACAGGTCACAAAAAAGGTAAATTGGTAGGTAAGGAAAGGTAATAACCAGGTGCTAAGATTTGATGTACAGGTAACTAACAAATAACTCTCTCATTACCAACAGGTGAACTGGCAGAGGCGAACAGCGGGCGTCCTCAGGTGATGGAGAGAGAGAGAGAGAGAGAGAGAGAGAGATAGGGTGTGTGTGTGTGTGTGTGTGTGAATAGATAAATAAAAAAGTAGGTATTAGTAAGAATGTATATCTAATCTGTATGAATGTATGTCTTTGTCTTTGTAAAGTATCTAATAAAGAATGAAATCCCAAAGTCTCGTGCATTTTACTCTCACATAACGAAAATATACACAAAAATATAGAAAATTGATGAAAAAAGACAATCAGAGAGAGAGAGAGAGAGAGAAAGGCAAGAAGCAGAAGAGGTGAGAGGAGACGCAGGAGGAAGGTAAGAGAGAGAGAGAGAGAGAGAGAGAGAGAGAGAGAGAGAGAGGGTCAAGCAGGTCACAGTGGCGAGTCCCGGACGGTAACCTCGACGCCCCCGCCTCTCCGCCCCCCACTCCCTCCTCTCCAAACTCCTCCAGTCCTCCCCCTCCCACATCCGTCCCCCTTACCTTACTTCTTCCTTCCAGCCTCCACCTCCTCTCCTGTTCTTCCACTAGTCATCAGTCCTCCTCCTCCTCCTCCTCCTCCTCCTCCTCCTCCTCCTCCTCCTCCTCCTCCTCTTCCTCCTTCTTCTCCACTACGATCCAGACTTCCTCTTCTGCCTCTACTGTCTTCCCTTCACCTCCTCCTCCTCCTCCTCCTCCTCCTCCTCCTCCTTTTGCAGTATCCAGCCTCCTTCCTTTCTCTTTCCTTCTTCTTCTTCTTCTTCTACGCATATCCCTCTTTCTCCTCCTCTTCCTCCTACACACACACACACGCAACTCACATATTCAATTTCCACTCCCTTTTCCTCCTTCTACTAACACTACTCCTCTTCTTCCTTTCCCTCTTCCTCCTCCTCCTCCTCCTCCTCCTCTTACTCCTCACCCACCGTCTCGTCTTCCCTTCCCTGAGAAACACTTCTTTTATTAGTGTTTCTATCTTCCTACCATCCTTAACACAGTCCAACAGGTAACAGGTAACAGGTAACAGGTTGAAGGTGTCACGTACAGGTGTTACATTAATTAATTTACCTGGAAATATACACGGAGGGAGAAAAATTATGGATGGGAAACAAGAGTCATGATGCAGACGAGTTAGGTGATATTGTTGTGAGTGACTAAGTGAAAGGTTATGTGTGTGTTTGTACGTGTGTTTTCTTTTGTTTTTGTGGTGTAATTGCCTGAAGGTGTTGTGATGAAAGGTAAAGATAGGCTGTAGTGTTATTTTCTTTGTGTTAACCTCCTGATGAAATATTGGACAGATTATATTAATGAATAGTGCCAATCGCTTCCTAACCTCTCCCTGTTTAACTCTCCCTCCCTTGCTTATCCCCTGCATTTCTCTCTCTCCCTGTCAACCGTCCCTTGCCAGTCCTCTGCTCACCCTTCCTTATAATTTTTCCCTGCCTAATCACCTCTATCCTTTCCTAACTCATCCTTATCCATTTCCTTCTATCATTTCCTATTTCTCTTTTCCTAATCTAACCTTACTTGCTTCCCTCCTCCTATCATTTCCTATCTCTTCTCTTTTTCCTAACTATTCTTGCTTACTTCCTTCCTTCTGTCATTTCCTATTTCGTTGCCTTTTCCTAACCTAACCTTGCCTCCTCTTCTCCTCCTATCATTTCCTGTCTCTTTTCCTAACCTATTCTTGCTCACTTCCTCCTATCATTTCCTATTTTTTTCTCCTAACCTTACCTATTTTCCTCCTCCTCCTCCTCCTCCTCCTATGACTTCTTCTCTTTTCCTAACTTATCCTTCCCTACTTTCTTCCTCCTATCATTTCCTATTTCTCTTTTCCTAACCTATCCTCGCCTGCTTTCCTCCTCCTATTATTTCTTATCTCTCCTCTTACCTTCCCCTGCCACTTCTCTGCTCAGCCTCTCTCAGTACCAGCCACCACTAGACACATGAGTAAGTACGAGTGGCGAGCAAAAACGTGTGATTGTTGCTGTGAAATATCCTCATGCTCTGGTTTCCCTCGTCATGTCTGTGTTCTTTCCGTCAGGTGAAGTGGACGCATGTACTGGGAATGAAATGAAAGAGTGAAATGAGAGAGTTAATTACAGGTAAGCGGTGATGAGGATATTCAGGTGTTTTTTTTTCTCTCTTTTTTTTCTTTTTGTATTTAAATTTTTTTTGTGGTAGAAATGAAAAAAAAAAAGTGAGGATGATATTGTTAAATTGTTTAGGTTAATGTTGTTTGTTGTTTCCTTAATTTTTTTTTTTTTTTTGTGTTCTTATTTTTTTGTATGTACGTGTGTCTCTCTTATTAGTTTTTATTTTCTTTTTCTTCTTCTTTAAGTAGGAGAGAAGCCAGCTAAAGGCAACAAAATATTAGAAAAGAAAAAAAAAGGCTCACTTGAATGCTGGTTCCCTAAAAGAAAAGTAAAGAGTTAGTCAATATTAAGGAACAAATGTGAGTAAATCCAACCTCCTTCTTCTTCTTCTTCTTCTTCTACACATATCCCTCTTTCTCCTCCTCTTCCTCCTACACACACACACACACACACACACACACACACACACACACACACACACACACACACACACACACACACACACACACACACACACACACACACACACACACACACAAATGTCTTGATACCTCCCTCTTGAAAGAAGTTAGGTCAAGTTAATAGTAATTGTAATCTTTTATTTGTTTATTTATTTGTTTATCAGCATTTACGAATTCTTTCATTGTTTTATTCATTTATTCATTCTGTTGCTCCCATAGGTATAATATCATTATTTCTTTATTCACTTATTAATTCCTTTATTCATTTCTTTTATTTCTTTATTAATTTTCTTTATTAGTTTTTCTTTATTCATTTCTTTATTCATTTCTTTATTTATTCTTTATTCATCTATTCATTTCTTTACTAATGTATTCATTTATTCATTTCGTTCCTTCCACAGGTATAATAAATAGTATTGATGGTATTATTTCATTATTTCTTATTTCTCCTATTGTACATAACTCACAATATGCAGTTTGTTGTTATGTTACATTTGTTATATTTACCTGTGTGTTAGTGCTATTTTACAACTGTTATTATCATTACCATTATAGTTATTGTTGTTATTGTTACTGTTTTCAATATTATTATTATTATTATTATTATTATTATTATTATTATTATTATTATTATTATTATTATTATTATTACAGTAAAAGCACAATTTGTCACCTCTCGCCAGTCATTTATCATCATTTTCATCACTCTTCTATAAACTCCTTTTTTTATTCTTGCTTCATAACTATTTTCATCCGTAATCATTATTTATTTCCCCAATTGTGAACATGATTTTAGATTAAATTTATTATTAACATTATTATTGCTATCATTATTATTTCTAGTTCATTTGGTGCATGGGTATGACAATCTCCCATTAGTCTCTATATGGTGTTATGGTGTTAGTGTGTGTGTGTGTGTGTGTGTGTGTGTGTGTGTGTGTGTGTGTGTGTGTGTGTGTGCTATAGAAGTTCGTATTATCATTATTGTATGTTTGTTTATATATTTATCTTTTAATCTATTTGTCTATTTATTTATTTATTTTTCTGGTGTTCCAATTATTGTAGAAATATAGTTATCTGTTATCCATCTGTCTGCATTTAATTGTTCATTCATTTACTTGCTTGCTTATTCATTCATTTATCTGTCCTTGTTTCTGTTGATGGTAATGTTGTTGTAATTCACTTGTGCTTTGTGTTCATTACTATACTAAGATATATTAAGTTGCGTATCTAATTTGCATATTTCTCTATCACTCTTTTTTTTTTTTTTTTTTTGTGTGTGCATATTTTATCATGTATCTTATTTAGTTTGTGTTTTGTTTTTCCATTTATTTATCTTTATTTATCTATTATCTTGTATTTTTTCTACCTATTTATTGTGTTTTTATCTATTCATTATTCTTTTTTCAATTCACCACTTTGTATTTTTCTACCTATTTATTGTGTGTTTGTATGAGTATATGATATACTTTCTATATCTCAGTAATTGTGTATTTTATTGAATGCATTTTGTTATATCTATTAGTCCTGTGCAATAACCCTTGTGTCAGTCTAACCTCACGTGCTACGGAATAAAAATAACTTAAATCAAACTTAACTGAATCTAACCAAACACACACCAAACACACACACCAAACACACACCAAACACACACACCAAACACACACACCAAACACACACCAAACACACACCAAACACACAGATACAAAAGAAATGAAAGCCTAGACACACGATATACTGCACCTAATCTCTCCTCACCCAATTAAAAAAGGTAATAATAAATAAATGAATATTACAACCTATTCTAACCTATCCTAATCCTATCCTATCCTAGTCCTAACCTAACCTATCCTAACCTAACTAAACTTTGAAAACAGAAGACAAATCAAAGAAAGTAGAAAGTCCACACACGCACACACACAAAAAAAAAAAAAAGAGAAGTTGAACACACATAACACAGATGAACAGAGCCTAACCTAACCTAACTTTGAAAACAGAAGAAAATTAAGGAAATCAAGGAAAGAGAATAAGAAAAGCTAGAAAAAAACACTTAACAGAACAGATATTAACGTAATCTAACCTAACTTAAAACAGAATCTAACCCAATCTAACTTTAAAACCGGAAAAAAAGAGAAAAGAAAATGTAAACCCCACACACCAAGAGAGAAAGAGAAAATAAAAGAAGCTAAAAAAAACACACACACAACACAAATTAACCTAACCTAACCTAACCTAACTTTGAAAACAGGAGAAAGCAAAAGAATTTATAAAACCCACACATCAAGGGGAAAAAAAGGAAAAGAAAGGAAATATTAAGAAAAGCTAGACAAAACACATAATACAAGAGAAATTAACCTTGCCTAACTTAGAAAACAGAAAAAAAATTCACAAGACCCACACAATAAAGAGAGAGAGAGAGAGAGAGAGAGAGAGAGAGAGAGAAATAATAAAAAGAGTGCAAAATACCCACTGAACACTCACAGACAGCCACGCAGACCTCCCATATATCAGACCATCGCTGTGTGCATTTCGACACCTCCTGTACAAACCCTGGAAATTCCTAAGCCTGGGAAACATTTCAGGCTAGGTTGGCGATAAGGTAAGAATTATATGGTAAGTGGAATTTCCTAGCTGGGCGTAGCGGTGACCTGGCCGAGCGCTGCGCCGCCCACCACACACCGCTAGTCGGATCAATACAGCTGTGATATTTTCCATGGCAAATTCTCATGCACAGGTAAATAATATAATCTCTTTGCGTTCAATTTCTGCATATTCATTCACATAATTTCCTGTTCTCTTATATATAGGTCCTTCATTGGATTCGCTCTGTTATACTGCATCGGTATGTGTGTGTGTGTGTGTGTGTGTGTGTGTGTGTGTGTTTTTATTACATTACTATTGGATTGGTAGCTTTGGTCAATAAAATACTTATCTATATAAAATATCTGTCTATCTGTCTGTCTATTCATTTATCTATCTGTGTGTGTGTGTGTGTGTGTGTGTGTGTGTGTGTGTGTGTGTGTGTGTGTGTGTGTGTGTGTGTGTGTGTGTGTGTGTGTGTGTGTGTATGTGTGTGCTGCAAATACCATACAATATCACCTACACATTTGTCTCAATATTCATAACAACTCGATACCTCAACCTTCCCAAGTGCTTCTCTTCTCACCTGGCGAAGCTTAATTACAGGTACTTGGTGTGAAGGAGAAAGCAAGCAGGCAGACACTAACCACTATCATACCCACACTCTTATCTGCACTTAAATATCCATAGAAATTTGTATCTAAACGAAGGGAAATAATGCAGGCATTTGTAGTTCAGGTATTATCACCAGGTGTGTAAATGTGAATAATTTCATTGTTATTACCTTAAGAACGCTACATATGCATTTTTTTTCTGTCTATTAGATTATGAAGTGTGGGAACGCCAATGACCTTATGTTTATCTATACTTGGAACACTCAACAGTCTTTCTCTCTTTCTCTAGACTTGAGATATAATGTTTTCTTAGGTGTGTAAAAACATTCATTATTATTTACCCTTAGAACCCTACATTTTTTTTTCAATGCAGGAGGGAAGCCAGCCAAGGGAAACAAAACATTAGAAAAAAAGGCCCATTTGATTGTTGCTTCCCTTAAAGAAAAGTGGCGAGTTAGCAGAAATTAAGGAAAAAATGCCTTGAAACCATTTTTTTCTGTACATTAGATTACAAAGTGTGGGAATGCCAATGATCTTATGTTTGTCTACACCTGGAATGCCCAACAGTCTTTCTCTCTCTTTATGCTTGACACGGTGAAGTAAATATTAGTTCTTAGGTGTGCAGATATACAGACCATGTGTTATACTGTACCTACACTTCCTTATCAGCAAAGACAGGTAAAGGTGTAGAAATAATGCAACGTGGTAAATCTTTTTATTTCACCCAAGCATCATCCAGTTGTAATGCATTTACAGGTGTGAAAATGGTGAAGATATACTTAATTATAAATGTTTACGGTTACAACACACCTTTGTACACCCGATTACCAAATAGCACAGGTACAGAGACACGTTGGGGAGTAAACTGTGAAAGGTGTGAAAGAAAAAAAGCAGATTACATACGTGGCTGGTTACGACACACCTCTATGCACCAATCAATAGCAGGTACAGTAATAGGTGAAATAAGATACTGCACCCTTATATCACCAGGCTTCATCGCACCATCATTATTACCGACTCACTCTCAGATATACAACCGAGCCGTGATGGTGAGTTTGACTTATATCCTGGTGATTTTAAAGGTGATCATTATTATCTCCATTCGATTTATTCCCTCTCTTATCTTACCTGGATGCTGCACTTACCTGGCGTCATTTCTACCTGGCTTGTGATAACTTAGGGCTTGCCTGCCACTTATCTTTGTGTCCATTTCCGGAGGGAGATGAGCCGACAGGTGTTACAGCGGTTTCGACTTACCTGTTCGACTCACACACACACACACACACACATACACACACACTCTCTCTCTCTCTCTCTCTCTCTCTCTCTCTCTCTCTCTGGTTTTATTTCCTGTGGGTAAAATTGAAGTGAGGGTTTAATCTTTATTTATGTATATGCATGTGTATGTTTAGAATCTCTGTAAGTAATGTTGAATAAATCATTTGGTGTATCTATGCTAGTTTTATTTATTCATTTATTTTTCCTGCTCTTTGTATTTAAGATTTATGGTGGTGGTGGTGGTGGTGGTAGTACTGGTGATGATGATGACGATGATGATGATATGGAAAGAGAAGGATAATGACAATGTTTGCAGTTATAAAAGACGAATGTTACTATTCTCACCTCTAATAATAACGATGATGATAATGATAATGATAACAATGATAGAAATAATAATGATAACAACAACAATGATGATAATAATAATAACTGCAATAATAATAATAATAATGAAAACAACAACAACAACAGCAACAACACATTCAACAAGAACAATAACAAACAGTATATAATGAAAACAAACACCAGTAATAATTAAAATAAGTATTGTTGTAATGTCGTACTTTCAACATTCTCATTTCATTACAACAACTTCAACAATATATGCTTTTCCTTGTCTGTCAAAATACCCCCCTCCCTTGCCTTCCTCCTCCTCCTCCTCCTCCCCTGCTCCTCCACATGCACCTCCTCCACTTTCTTCCCCTCTCATCCCTTTCCACTTAATCCCCACCCTCCCACGTCCTGCACAAACTCCCCTTATTAACTTCCACCACCACTTTCACTGTCTTCCCCTTCCCCACTTCCCCCTCATGTCTTTCCACTCATCCCCTTGCTTCCCCTCTTAATGACCCTTCCCCTTGTGACCTCCGCCAGTTGGTAGCCGCCTTTGACGCTCTCTCTCTCTCTCTCTCTCTCTCTCTCTCTCTCTCTCTCTCTCTCTCTCTCTCTCTCTCTCTCTCTCTCTCTCTCTCTCTCTCTCTCTCTCTCTCTCTCTCTCTCTCTCTCTCTCTCTCTCTCTCTACATACCTAACCCTATGATTCTACTAATTTGATTTGATTTTGCAATGTATAATTCTTTTGGGCCAATAAATGTATCAGTATGTATCAGTATCAGTCTCTCTCTCTCTCTCTCTCTCTCTCTCTCTCTCTCTCTCTCTCTCTCTCTGCTTGCTCCATCTCAAGTTCAGTTCATCTCACACAAACGCTACGGTGAGGTAAAGTTATGAGCTCCCTTTTCAAATACTGAGAGAAGATAATGAAAGACAAGGGCATGGAGTAAATGTTAGAGAAAAAATGAAAGACTAATGGATGAAATACACGAAAGAAGGAATTGATAGGGAGAAATGGATGATAGGAGAAGGCATGATGAGAAATTGATGATAGTAAAGAAGGCATGATGGGAAATGGATGATAGGAGAGAAGGCATGATGGGAAATGGATGATAGGAGAAGGCATGATGGGAAATGGATGATAGGAGAAGGCATGATAGGAAATGGATGATAGGAGAGAAGGCATGATGGGAAATGGATGATAGGAGAGAAAAAGCATGATGGAAAAAAAAAGGAGCAAGAAATTTAAGGAGCGAAGAAATATAAATGCACAGAAGGGAATATTTAAAAGGGATTACAGTCTGCCTCACACTTCTCTATCTATTTCTAAGTATGGAGTTGATTACAGGAGATTAGGGACACATGAGGACGTCTCCCTGATTGCCTGAAGGTGGCCACAGGTAACACAAGGAAGGTTATAAGCGTCACAGGTAAGATATGTAACTATACAGGTAAGATTATTTGTATACAGGTACAGGTGAGAAATTTTCGAAGCTCTCTGTTTGAAATTATATATGTTTGATTAATTTTTTTTTCATTATTGTCTTTACTAGCTTTTATTTATGTTTTTTGTTTAGTTAGTTTTATTCATTTATTTATTTTATTCTTCTCTAATTTGTCATCATTTTTCTTTTTTCTTTTATTTTTCGTGATGGTAAAGGTGATTGTGCATATCTAAATGTTGCACAATGTAATTTCGCCTCTATAACGTCTTTCCCTTGTGGAGTTTAGGCATTTCCTTTTTCTATTTCCGTAATGTCTCTCGTGTGTTTCCGTTTATTTCCAGTTTCTTTCGTTTCTCTTACTTGGCGAAGGACACATCAAATTTTTACCTCTTTGATTCTTCGGCTGGCTGTGGTGGTGAGGAAAAATGACAGAATGAAGTACAGATTCTTATTACCCTTATATAATCCACCGTGAGTTTCCTTGAGAGAGACCAATGAGTGATGGGATAACCGCTTCTGTGCCCTCTAAGTACAAGTTTCAAGACATTTATCCCTTTCCTTTGGCTAACTCTCTCGGACCTGCAAGGGGACTAGCAACTTAGTGGGTGTTTTTTTTTTTTTTTTTCGTTTTATGTTGCCCCTGGCCAGCTTTCCCCTCTTACATAAAAAAAAAAAAGTAGCATCTCCATTTTCAGAATAGATAAAAAAATAATCTAGTTTTGCTGTTTCACCTTTCTGTTACGAAGAGTGTTCCAGGAAAAGGGAAAATCAAGGCACCGCTTACAAATAAATCGGTTTAACAAAATTACACGCTTTTTCTTATCAGCAATTTGGATATCGGCGATTAGTTTTCTATTTTCTTATCTCTAAAATCAATGAATAAACAAAAGTGTATTAGTGCCATTCTAAGGGAGATTGGCGTTAAAGTATCCCCTTTACCCCATAAATTCCCTTGAAAACCCCACATGGTACAAAAAAAATAAATAAAATAAAACTGAGCTGCCGCTTCTCTTGCATCAATACTTCTTTAAAATGAAACATATGAGGAATGATAAAATGTTTCAAATGTTTCGGATGCTTATGTGTATTATGATTCCACATGCTGAATCTCGCTGGTGTAGGTAGATTCCGAGGCTAGCACAGAAGGGTTTTAGTTAGGATTTCCGGCGGTGAGAGAGCAGGACATGAAGACAAAAACTAAGGATTATATGTTATTTGAGTAGCGGTAATGGGAGAAGTTATATGTAAGAACTGAGTAAAGGATATGTAAGTTATTTGAGATCCACACTGGTATTCAACCCCTTCAGTACCATAACGCGTTTCCACATTCATTCTGATGACTTTTTGGTGATTTTATACAGTTTCAGAATCTTATATGGGGGATTAGAATAGTGAAGACTCTGACCATTAATCTTCTGACCTCCATAGACCCTTCCTAATGTCAACAAAATTGTCTAATGGTTCACAAATCTCAAGGTAAAAATGTGTTCCAGTACTGAAGGGGTTAAAATAGTGAAGCCTGTGACCATTAATCTTCTGACCTCCATAGACCCTTCCTAATGTCAACAAAATGGTCTAATGGTCCA
>NC_059263.1:6752500-6757500 GCF_017591435.1 Portunus trituberculatus | reverse complement strand
CTCTGAGCTGCATAGCCTACCCATTACCACACACTACGCATTATACTTTTGAGGTTTACATTTTCCTTTCGCTAATAGAATTGTTCCCGTCTTTCAAAAGTATTCCACGCTAGCTTAAACACCTTCTAAATATTGTGGTTGTACGTTTGCTCGTGTGTGTGTGTGTGTGTGTGTGTGTGTGTGTGTGTGTGTGTAACGAAGCTGAAACAAATAGCTTTCCTACATTTCTTACTTCAAAAACAGTGACTCGTATTTAAATTTGCATGTACAGAAGTTATTTCATCCTCTATCTGTCAACATACATACGTACATACATACACACATACAGACAGACAGACAGACAGACAAACCGACGTCTACTTATATATCTACTTTATTTTTCTTCCATAGCCTACTTACAACACTACCGTTAGTACTTTCCTTCTTCCTTTCTATTTTTTTTCTTTTTCTTTCTTGCTTCTTATTCTCCATCTCCTTCTTAATTGTCTTGCTTCTCATCTTCTTCCTACTTAATACAGACAGACAGACAGACAGACAGACAGACAACTAAATAGAAACAAACCAAGACGGAGAATTGAAGACAGACTGTAATTACAAAGAAAAGAGACGACAGGAAGAGGAAGAAGAGAAAGAGGAAGAGGAAGAGGGAGAGGAAGAGGAAGAGGAGGAGGAGGAGCAAGAGGAGGAAGAGAAGGTGGAGAAATAAATGTAACAAGCGAATTCAGAGAGAGAGAGAGAGAGAGAGAGAGAGTAAACTAGTCAGTCATCAGTTTACATTTGAGTGATGTAGTGCTGTCGCCTCGAGGGATAACTAATAACCGCACACCTGTCCATTTCTTCTCCCAGGTGACTACTCAAGCACAGGTATGTTATCGCCAGGTGTGTAAATCAATCACCTCAGTAACTACAGGTGTATTCAGATAATTAGTGGACAGGTAAGCCTCTTGTTAGATTATTTTAAGTGTTTTTTCATAGTAGAGGTTGTTTTAATAGGTGTATTTCACTAACTACAGGTAAATTCAGGTAATTAATGGACAGGTAAAGGCTATTGTTGTATTATTTGAGGTGTTTTCCTTAGTACAGTTTGTTTTGATGTGTATTTCATGTGTTATTGTAAAGTAATGTATTTTTCAGGGGCGTATTTCAGTAACTACAGGTGTATTCAGGTAATTAGTGAACAGATAAACCTCTTGTTATATTATTTCAGGTGTTAATTGCAATATAATCCATTTTTTATGTGTGTATCTTTGTTTATTTAGTTATTGGAATAGGCTAACTCTTTTTTCTAGGTTTGTTAATAATCTTAGGTGTTCAATGTCATATAGAGTGTTTTAATGCGTGTGTTTTGTGTTTATTGGGGTATTAAGATAGGATTAATGACTTTTTTCTATGGGTTTGGTTAAACTGGGTTTATATTTCTTCATAGTATTAGTTTCACTAGTAATCTTTGCTAGTTTTGTTAGTGAGAAGCATTAGTTAATAGTAAGTCTTCAAACTAGTAGGCTATGGAGGGTTGCCCACTTCAAAACACATTTATTTGTTTGCTTTATTTATTTATTGCACGACAGAGCAAATAGGACGACGAGGAGGGAATATATATATTTTTTTCTTATGCTTAGATTTGCTTGAGAGAGAGAGAGAGAGAGAGAGAGAGAGAGAGAGAGAGAGAGAGAGACTAATGCGTATTTCTATGTAGCCTATTATGAAGCCTCTTGCCCACACCCTCTCTCTCTCTCTCTCTCTCTCTCTCTCTCTCTCTCTGTCATGGGTTAGATTTGCTTGAAAACGAAAGAAAAAAAAAAAGAAAGAAAGTTGTATATTTCCATCTGTAGCCTATTATGTTGCTTCCCTCCCTTCTCTCTCTCTCTCTCTCTCTCTCTCTCTCTCTCTCTGTCCTGGTGTGGTGAATATAAGGAAAAGAAGTCATGACAACTCTAGATTCGTGTCAAGTCAGTGTCAAGCTTCCTCCTCACTCCTTCAATTCTGAGACATATTTTTACCATTATTTATTTTACTTACTTATTATTTTTTTTTTTTTCTGTGTACGACAAGACCTTTGTTTTTTTTTTTTTTTTTTTTGTAAGTAGGAAAACGAGGAAAGAATTCACTCCTTCGATTCTAAGACGCATTTCTACCATTATTATTATTATTATTATTATTATTATTATTATTATTATTATTTTTACTTATTTTTTTGTGTACGATTAAACCTTTTTTTCTGTAAGTCTGAAGACGAGGAAAGAATATTATGAAGGTCTCTCTCTCTCTCTCTCTCTCTCTCTCTCTCTCTCTCTGGTGTCATTAAAACTCAAGATTCGAAAAATGTCTCGTTCTCTTCTCTTAATACCTATCCGTGTTTAGAATCCTAGCAGACTATTTTTATTGATTTATTGATTTATTGCCTCTCTCGATGTGTTTGAAATGTCTTAATCTCGTTTGTCTTTCGTGAGTTATTGTATGAAAGAATATGTAGGATAGATCAGTCTAAGGAAAAACAAAACAAAAGGAAGAAGAAGAAGGAGGAGGAGGAGGAGGAGGAAATATAGAGGAGAAACGTGTCGGCTACATTTTTAGGCCTAGGAAGCTATTACGAAGATTCCCTATTATTTCTATCATTTTATTACCTATTACAATAAAAGATAAAGAAGAAGAAGAAGAAAAGGAGGAGGAGGAGTAAGAGAGAGAGAGAGAGAGAGAGAGAGAGAGAGAGAGAGAGAGAGAGACATAGGCTACAGTTACAAGTTTGGGAAATCATAATTAGTTTCATATTCATATTATTACTTACTATAACGAAAGAGAGAGAGAGAGAGAGAGAGAGAGAGAGAGAGAGAGAGAGAGAGAGAGAGAGACATCATTTCAAACTCTTTCAAAATTTTCCTTGTAACTTTTCCATTTTTTTCCATCCACAACATAAAAAAGAGAAAAAAATAGAGTAGAACAATTATTACACCTAAGGACACGTGACACCTCTTCCTTCACACGTGTAGAAGGAAAACAGAGCAACAGTAGAGGTGAGAAGATAGAAAGAGGCTCCATAGAAAGTGCTTTGTATGGAAGGGCGAGATATTCAGAATGTAATTAAAATGTTTTAGTAGTGGGAAAGAGTCGGTGGGAGAGAGACGTGCTGGGAACCTTCTCTTGGCAAGGTAAAGTAAGGAATAGATATCTAAAAGCCTTATATTAAATCCTTCAGTACTGGGACACATTTTACCTTGAGGTTTGTGCACCATTAGACCATTTTATTGACATTTAGGAAGGTTCTATGGAGGGCAGAAGATTAATGGCTACAGTCTTCACTATTTTAATCCCCACATGAGTTTCTGAAGCTGTATAAAATCACCAAATAGTAAGCAGAATGAATATGGAAACGCG
The DNA here is from genome assembly GCF_017591435.1 of Portunus trituberculatus. NCBI lineage: Eukaryota > Metazoa > Arthropoda > Malacostraca > Decapoda > Portunidae > Portunus > Portunus trituberculatus. The sequence goes on along the minus strand of NC_059263.1, from coordinate 6,754,128 downwards.
TCATGGTACTGAAGGGGTTAACTTGTCTTTTTTTTTCATGTAAGAGGGGAAAATAAGAGGAAATGATGATGTTAGAGGCCTATATTAACTAAGTCTTGTTTATGTAAGAGGGGAAAGTAAGGAAAATATTGATGTTAGAGGCTTTAATGATTGACTAAGTCCTTTTTTTTTTTTATTTAAGAGGGAAAGATAAAAGAAGGAAGTGATGATGTTAGAGGCTTATATTATTTTTTTTTTCTTGTACGAGGGAAAGTTAAGAAAGGAAATAATGATGTTAGAGGCTTATATTATTTATCTAATTATTTTTTATGTAAAGGGAAAGCAAAATGAAGGAAATAATGATGTTAAAAGTTTATATTAGTTAATTAAATAACTTTTTATGTAAAAGGAGAAAGTAAAGGAAGGAAATCTTGATGTTAGAGGTTTATATTAGTGAATTAGATAATATTTCCACGTACGAGGGGAAAATAAAGGACGTAAATAATGATGTTAGAGACTTATATTAATTAACTAAGTTTTTATGTACGAGGGAAAGCAAAATGAAGAAAATAATTATGTTAGGAGTTTATATTAGTGAATTAGATAGCTTTTTATGTACAAGGAGAAAGTAAAAGGAGGAAATAATGATGTTAGAGACTTATATTAATTAACTAAGTCTTTTCTAAATAAAGGGAAAATAAAGTAAAGAAAATAATAATGTTAAAATTTATATTAGTGAATTAGATAATATTTTCATGCACGAGGAGAAAGTAAAAGAAGGAAATAATGATGTTAGAGGCTTATATTAATTAACTAAGTCCTTTTTTAAGTAAATTGAAAGTAAAGGAGAGGAAATAATGATGTTAGAAGTTTGTATTAGTAAATTAGATCGCTTTCAGAGGGGAAAGTAAAAGGAAATCTTGATGTTAGAGACTTGTTAATTAACTTAGTCCTTTCTTTTTATATTAATTGACTAATCCTTTTTTTTTATTTAAGAGGGGAAAGTAAAGGAAGGAAATAATGATGTCAGAGGCGTATATTTGTTACTATTTTTTATTTTATTTAAGAGGAAATGGACGAAAATGATGATATTAGGTTTGTATTAGTTAATTAAGCAGTCTATTGAAATGTAAGAGAGGAAATCTGGCTAAGAACAACAACAACAATAACAACAAAATAAGATAAAACAACAAAAAAAGGTCCACTTGCATGCCAGTTCCCGAGCACGTCAGAGAGAGAGAGAGAGAGAGAGAGTGTGTGTGTGTGTGTGTGTGTGTGTGTGTGTGTGTGTGTGTGTTAGCTCAAAAAATAGGATAAATGTCTTAAAAACCTCACTCCTGAATAAATTTGTGGAGTTATTAGGTGTTCAAGAAACGTGTAGGTTAATTTAAGACGGTTGTAGGATTAGAAAGCTTTATTTAGAATGAGATTGATTGGCTAAAATGTCATGAAGGAATTGTGTGTTTGTTGTGTGGAATTACTGAGAAGGAATGCAATCAGAACACTAGGGAATGAATTTAGATATGTTTTGTATGTAAGGAAAAAAACAAAACAAAAACATATGATTTATTAATTATTTTTATTATTTTTTTTTTTATTTATGTATTGATTTTTATTTATTAGTTTATTTATTTATTACTATTATTGTT
>NC_059263.1:6745000-6750000 GCF_017591435.1 Portunus trituberculatus | reverse complement strand
ACCAGAGATTATTTATTCATTTTTATTTATATATTTTTTTTTGTTATGGAATTACGAACGTAGGTTGTCATAGTACTCTCTCTCTCTCTCTCTCTCTCTCTCTCTCTCTCTCTCTCTCTCTCTCTCTCTCTCTCTCGCATGTACAGATTGCCCTTTTCAGCCTTTATTCCTTCCTTTTCTCTCCTTCCTTTCTTTTTCTTTCTTTCTATTTAGCTGGCGATGAGTCTGAGAGAGAGAGAGAGAGAGAGAGAGAGAGAGAGAGAGAGAGAGAGAGAGAGAGAGAGAGAGAGAGAGAGAGAGAGAATACTAACACATAACTAATCTCAATATTTTCTCTTCCCTGTGAACGTAGAGAGAGAGAGAGAGAGAGAGAGAGAGAGAGAGAGAGAGAGAGAGAGAGAGAGAGAGAGAGAGAGAGAGAGAGAGGATGTACTAGAGATTACAAGGAGGAACATAATCACCACCACACTGTTCCTTCAGGAGATAAAAGAAGATAACATAAAGACAGGAGAAAAAAAAATAAAGAAAAAATAAATACCAACATTTGATCCAGTACTACTCAAACCTAACCAAGAGAGAGAGAGAGAGAGAGAGAGAGAGAGAGAGAGAGAGAGAGAGAGAGAGACATTAGGTGGAAGGGAAAAAAGCTGTAATTGTTTCCTGCAGATAATTTAGACAGTGTTACGTGGAAAAAAGACTGTTTAGGTACGTAAGGTTAGGTTGAAATTGAAGATGAGAGAGAGAGAGAGAGAGAGAGAGAGAGAGAGAGAGAGAGAGAGAGAGAGTGTGTGTGTGTGTGTGTGTGTGTGTAAGAAAAGAAAAAAAGGTTTGCAGTAGAGAAGAAAGGGATATTGAGATTGAAAAAAGGGTGAAAAAATGAAAAAGGAGAATTAAAAAGAAATATTTGAGTGGTGTGTTAGCTTCATATCTGTGCAAAGGAAGTATTTAAGAACAATTGATAAAGATATTGAAACTGCTTCAGAGAGAGAGAGAGAGAGAGAGAGTGTGTCAGTCAGTCAGTTAGTCAGTCAATCAGTCACACCCGTTTTTAGGTACTACACATATAAACAAACATGCAAATAAGTAAACAAGACATTTTATCAGCATTCACACAGGTAAATACTTAAAACACACACACAAAAAAAAAAAAAAAAAATACTATCGACTTATTGCAAACTACAGGTAAACACAGACAAGGCACTAATTAACAACCATGCAGGTGAGAAGAAGCGATTAATTAACATTCATCCAGATACCTGCATTTGTATTTCTATCTTCTTAGCATTTCAACCCCTTCTGTGCCGTGACGCATTTCCATATTCACTCTACCTACTATTTGGTGATTTTAAACAGCTTCAGAAACTTGTGTGGGGGAATAAAATGGTGAAGACTGTAGCCATTAATCTTTTGACCTCCATAGACCCTTCCTAATGTAAGTAAAATCCCCAAAACTCAATGTAAAAATGCGTCCCAGTACTGAAAGGGTTAAGAGGGAGGTTTCAAGACATTTCTCCCATTGTTTTTCTCTCTCTCTCTCTCTCTCTCTCTCTCTCTCTCTCTCTCTCTCTCTCTCTCTCTCTCTCTCTCTCTCTCTCTCTCTCTCTCTCTCTCTCTCTCTCTCTCTCTCTAACCTGCTCGAGGACTGGTATCTGAGTGGGTATGTTTTTGTTGACTCGTCTTTGTTTTCCTTGGCCAAACTTTCTCTCTCATATAAGAAAAATAAAAATAATGTCTTCACCAAATAGACTGAGCCACAAGAATTATTGAACCTTGAATCAGAAACTACAGGTGAACACAGACAGGTGTGTAATTAACAGCCATACAAGTGGAGAACAATAACAGACACTAACTAGAACATTTAACCTCTTCAGTATTGTAAGGCATTTTTTACCTGGAGTTTTTTTTGGGTGTGATTAGACGATTTTATTTACATTACGAAGGATCTATGGAGGTCAGAAGATTAATGGCCAGAGTCTTCACTGTTTTAATCCCCCACATAAGTTTCTGAAATTGTATGAAGTCATTAAATGGTAAGCAGAATGATTATGAAAACGCGTCATGGTATTGAGAGATTAATTATTAAGCTCCACATCTCCTTACCTGCTTCTGTATTTCTGTATCATGTTTTTCTCGGCGACAAGGTCCACTACTGACTATCTTACTAAATTGACCTATTCGTCTTGTCCATCTGGCGATCTTGGAAATAGGTAGGTTATAGAAATATCTTCATCAAATAACCTGAGCCACTAGAAATATTAAACCTTGAATCAGAAAATACAGGTAAACACAGACAGGTGATTAATTAGCAGCCATACAGGTGACTAATTAACAAACTAACTAGAACAGGTAAACTCTGGAATTCCCTGCCTGTGTCTGTATTTCCTTATCTGTGTTTTTCTCTGCGATAAGGCCCACTACTGACTATCTTACTAAATTGACCTATTCGTCTTGTCCATCTGGCGATCTTGGAAATAGGTAGGTTATAGAAATATCTTCATCAAATAACCTGAGCCACTAGAAATATTAAACCTTGAATCAGAAAATACAGGTAAACACAGACAGGTGATTAATTAGCAGCCATACAGGTGACTAATTAACAAACTAACTAGAACAGGTAAACTCTGGAATTCCCTGCCTGTGTCTGTATTTCCTTATCTGTGTTTTTCTCTGCGATAAGGCCCACTACTGACTATCTTACTAAATTGACCTATTCGTCTTGTCCATCTGGCGATCTTGGAAATAGGTAGGTTATAGAAATATCTTCATTAAATAAGCTGAGCCACGAGAAATATTGAACCCTGAATCAGAAAACACAGGTAAACACAGACAGGTGATTAATTAGCAGCCATATAGGTGACTAATTAACAGACACTAACTAGAACAGGTAAACTCTGGAATTCCCTGCCTGTGTCTGTATTTCCTTATCTGTGTTTTTCTCTGTGATAAGGCCCACTACTTACTTACTTAATTCACCTATTCGTTTTTGTCTATCTGGTAGTCTTGGAAATAGGTAGGTTATATATTTCTCTTTTTTATTATTTTCTTCATCTATCCTTCTGTATTTCCAGCATCCTATGATTTGCGTTCATTTACGAGGAAGGGCTCAAGACATTTTTCCTTTTTGTTTTGGCTAACTCTCTCGGACCTGTAAGGGGACTGGTAGCTAAGTGGGTCTTTTTTGTTGTTGTTTTATGTCGCTTTTAACCAGCTTTTCCCCACTTACATAAAAAAAAAAAAGGTAACTGACGGGGAAGTTTATAAAGTCATCACATATAACAAATGAAGAAAAAAAAAAAATAATAATAATGATAATAATAATAATGAAAAGAAAACATATTAGAGTGAACCTGTGTGTATTATAACTCGACTGACCTAATTAATATTGAGGTGAAGGTTATTTGAAGTGACGAGGTGAGAAGAGGGTCATTAGCAGGTCACCAGGTAGACACACAGGTACAGAGGTCACTAATTAGGGAAGTGTGTACCTGTGTAATTAGGGAGGTGGGAAGACAGTGACTGATGATATTAGTGGAAATAGTGTATAAATGATGCCAATAGGTGTGTTTAAGTCTGTCTGTCTGTCTGTCTGTCTGTCTGTCTGTCTGTCTCTATTTGTTTCCATATATTTGTCTCATGTCTTTGTCTGTCTGTCTGTCTGTCTGTCTGTCTGTCTGTCTGTCTGTCTGTCTGTCTGTCTCTTTCTCCAGTTCTTTGTTTCTATATGTATGTTTGTATGTCTCTCTCTCTCTCTCTCTCTCTCTCTCTCTCTCTCTCTCTCTCTCTCTCTCTCTCTCTCTCTCTCTCTCTCTCTCTCTCTCCCCGTTGTTCATTTTTTCCTCCATCAGTCTGGCTGTCTACCTTCTTTCGCCTCCTTCCTCTTGTCTTCTTCTCCCTCCCTTTCTCTCCCTCTCTCTCCCTCTTCCTCCCTTCTTGTCCTCCCTCACCTCTCCATCACGCATCTCTCCTCTTGCGTCTCTGGGGGGCCTGGAGGAGGCTGTGGGGGCTGACAGGGGGCGGAAAGGGGGGGCAGGGGTGAGGCAGTTCCAATCCACCAATCAGGAAATGACATGACTCACTGTGGACCAATAGAAAGGAGTTTTAGAACCAGAACCGACCAATCACAGAGCAGGAAGCAAAATCTCTCTCTCTCTCTCTCTCTGACCCCTTGTTGCCGCTTCTAACTGAAAGAGGAGGGTTGGAGAGGCGGGGGTGGTCTAGAGAGGGGGGGGGTTTCAAAGGGCGTTTACGGGTGGGGGTGCCGGTGGGTGTTGGGGGTGTAGCAGAGGTCAAGGGGTGCGAATGAAGGGTTAGAAAATGGGGTGACGGGAGAGGGGTGGGGTGGAGGAGGGTAGTGAAAGGGGTGATTTTTTGGGGGGTGTGTGTCTGGCTGGCTCTATTTTATTTGTTTATTTATTTATTTATTTTTCTAAGGTGTTTGTAAAGTGAAGTGTTTGAAATGGTGCGTGTGTGTGTGTGTGTGTGTGTGTGTGTGTGTGTGTGTGTGTGTGTGTGTGTGTGTGTGTGTGTGTGTGTGTGTGTAAGGGTTGTGATTATCGTAAAGTGATGGTGTAATCTCTCTCTCTCTCTCTCTCTCTCTCTCTCTCTCTCTCTCTCTCTCTCTCTCTCTCTCTCTCTCTCTCTCTCTCTCTCTCTCTCTCTCTCTCTCTCTCTCTCTCTCCATTCTGTGCCTGGTTCTCTGTCTTCTTCTTCTTCTTCTTCTTCTTCTTCTTCTTCTTCTTCTTCTTCTTCTTCTTCTTCTTCTTCCTCTTCCTTGTCATCAACCTCATTTTCTCCAACGTCGTCTTTACCTCCTCCTCCTCCTCCTCCTCCTCCTCCTCCTCCTCCTCCTCCTCCTCCTCCTCCTCCTCCTCCTCCTGTGTAGTAGACTGTCTGGCTTTCCCTCTGTCTCCTCCTCTTCTTCCTCCTCATCTCCTGTGTCTCGTCTCATTTACCTCCTCCTCCTCCTCCTCCTCCTCCTCCTCCTCCTCCTCCTCCTCCTC
>NC_059263.1:6735000-6740000 GCF_017591435.1 Portunus trituberculatus | reverse complement strand
GGAGAAACAAGGTAAAAAATGTCGAGATGTCTAGATTTTATGGCACTTTCAAAGCCCGACAGGTAAATTTTTAGTGCTGTTCAGGTAGATGTGATGCAGGTGAGATGGACTAGTGGTGAGAGGACTTATAAATTCGTGTGTGTGATAATAGATTTCTGTTTGAATTGTCTTGATTTTGTTGTGTTTGGAGTGTTTCTCATCAGGTGATTAATTTATTTTTGTGTACATTTTAATTTTCTTGAGTTCTTGAAATGTTGAGTAATAATGACTTTTGAGAATATTTTGAGTGTAGTAATTCTCTCTCTCTCTCTCTCTCTCTCTCTCTCTCTCTCTCTCTCTCTCTCTCTCTCTCTCTCTCTCTCTCTCTCTCTCTCTCTCTCTCTCTCTCTCTCTCTCTCTCTCTCTCTCTCTCTCTCTCTCTCCTACAGACAGTGCTGATTTGAGGCGGCAGTGGCGGCAGACGCTGACTCGAGCCACGCCTTAACATAGCACACAACACTCTGATAACCTGGTATCCTTCAGAGTGACCTTACAGTGTCTGACCTTACAGTGTGACCCAGCAACGTGACCAGCCAGATACAGTATTGCCACTTAAACACCTTCACTTCTTCACTTCACTTGCAACACTTCACTTGGAACACTTCAATTGGAACCCTTCACGATGCTTATGTGTACGTATAGGTTGTTTGTTTAGGTGTCCACAGCAAGGAAGTGGATAAGGATGAGGATTTTGTAGTTTTCGCTTTGTTGAAGAAGAAGAAGTAGTAGAAGAAGAGGAAGAAGTAGAAGAGAAAGTAATAGCAGAAGAAGAAGAAGAAGAAGAAGATTTGTATTATTGTGAGGTAAAAAGGGAAGTGGATAAAGATGGATAGTTTTTGTAGTTTTGTAGAAGAAGAAGAAGAAGAAGAAGAAGAAGAAGAAGAAGAAGAAGAAGAAGAAGAAGAAGTGTAGTATTGTCTGCTACTGGTGTCATATCTACTACTACTACTACTACTACTACTACTACTACTACTACTACTACTACTACTACTACTACTACTACTACTACTACTACCGTCTGCTACGATTGAGAGAAAAAGAAAGAGGTTAGTGATTACATTGTTTTGCTATTCATATATTTATTTATTTTTTTTTTTCAGTATTCATTTGTTACCTGTGCAGTGATTGTGAGGCAAGGTAAGAAGGGAGTGTGTAGTGAGTCAGGCAATGTGAGTGTAGTTAGTGTGAGTGTAGTTAGTGAGTCTTTCCGTTACTGGTTTGCATTTATTATTATTATCGTGATTGCTGGACGGAAAGTAACATGGGGAAGAAATAACTGAAAAAAAAAGTAACAAGAAAGAATCAGGGAAAAGTGTAAAAGAAAAATATATTGAATGCTTTTGTTTCTATTTCGAACTGAACGTAAGCTGTCATGAAAACACCCTTGAAAACTGATAATTCTCAGTAGAGTTTGTCATGAAAACACTTTGAAAACTCTATAACCTTTCACTAGAGCTGTCATGAAAATTCCCAGTAGAGGTTGTCATGAAAACACCCTTTGAAAACTCTAAAACCTTTCACTAGAGCTATCATGAAAATTCCCAATAGAGGTTGTCATGAAAACACTATTTGAAAACTTTAAAAGCTTTCACTAGAGGCTGTCTTGAAAGAGCCCCCTGACAACTCCACTAATTTCACTAGATAATGTCATAAAAACTCCCTTAAAAACTACATATATCTTCCTCTATGGCTTATGGAAACACCCAACACTCCTATAACTTTCACTAGAGCTGTCACGAAAATACCTTTGAAAACTCTAATATCTTCACTAGAGGTTGTCGTGAAGCACCCTAGCATACACGACAGTATTTCCACGCTTCCCATGAAGACACTCTCGAAAGCTACATCTCTATGGCTGATTTAAACACCCTAACACTCCAATAACTTCCACTAGAGCTTGTCATAAAAACACCCTTGAAAACTTTGATCATTCCACTAGAGGTTGTAATAAAAGCACTCTTGAAAATCCTACAGTAATTTGACTAGAGCTTTTCATGAAGACAACATTGGAAACTCCTGAAACTCCTACAGTAATCTGACTAGAGCTTTTCATGAAGACAACCTTGAACACTCTTGAAAATTTTACAGTAATTTGACTAGAGCTTGTCATAAAAACACCCTTGAAAACTTTGATCATTCCACTTGAGGTTGCCATGAAAGCCCCCTTTTGAAAATTTGTTTACAGTAATTTGATTAGAGCTTTTCATGAAGACAGCCTTGAAAACTCTTTAGTATCTTTCATTATTAATTAACTCTTATGGTTCATGTAAAGCTTTCATGAAAACACAGCTCTACCAGAACACTCCCTTCTAGCTTGTTCAATCTTAGTCTCAACCTCTACAAGCACTTCTTTCTCACATAAACTCTTTTCTTTTTTTTTTAAGTTCCTCACGAAACGCGCAATAATTTTCACTAGAACCAGCTAGAAAATGACTGAAGAATAGACGGTGAAATCTTTAATTATACCTCGTTAAACTCCTCGACCCCCTGACAGTCTAGAAAATACGAGAGCTCATCGATTGAAACAAATGAAGAAACTGAAGATTAAAGAGAAAACACACCCCCAAAAACACAGTAGAAACAAGAGTGAAAATAGTCCTTGAAAAAAAAAAAAGAAATAGAAATAATAGTGATATATTCCTTAATTAATCATAGACAACACCCCGGCACACCTTTCCTTGCAGTAATTAACGTGTCCACTTACCTGTACAAACTTAATAAGAGTGATACGTTCCTTAACTATAGACAACACCCCGGCACACCTTTCCTTGCAGTAATTAACGTGCCCACTTACCTGTACAAACTTATATGTGTGCAGGTGAGACACTGGATTTTTAGTAAGACGTGGAAAATGGCCAAAGGTAACAAAAAGGCTGGAAAACAAAGGCCAGTTGATAAAAAAAAGGCCAGTCCTTAAAGTGTTTAGTCAAAATAGTTCTAGTCAAAGTATTAATAAAAAAAAGAGTATTTACGTGTATGGGAGAGAAATGTATGGGTGTGTAGACGAATGTATGGGTATACTGATACATGAATACGGTTTATAGGTTAGCGCAGGGGGAGAGAAGGGGACCAACGAGTATGTTTAATGTGGATATTGTATGGGTGTGTATAGCTGTGTCTGTGTGTGTGTATAGTGGATACGGGGATAGCCTACGATGGTGTAAACATTGTAAGCTTTAGATAAGGTAGTGTTTGTTAACCTTTAGTGATCCAACAGCACCATGGCTCGTTTCCATATTCATTTTGCTTACGATTTGGTGATTTTATACACGTTCAGAAACTTATGTGGTGATATAAATAGTGAAGACTGTGGCCATTAACCTTCTGACCTCCATACACGGTTTCTAATGTCAATAAAATCGTCTAATCGTACACAAAAAGATAGAAATGCGTCCCAGTACTGAAGAGGTTAATGATCCAACTGTACCGAGGTCCGATTTAGCGTCTGTGTAGTATAATGGTAGCACTGTGAAGATAACCATTGCTAACCCTAGTCAAAACTGAGGCCATGGCAGACAACACAACGAACACACAAACACAACAGACAACTCAACCAATACAGCAATACAGTGTTTGCCTCGCCACTTCACTGTAGATGATTATATGTAGGTAGAAACTCGTGTGTGTGTGTGTGTGTGTGTGTGTGTGTGTGTGGAGGAAAATGAATACCGTTTGAGAGACAGAAATAGAGAGGATTAAGATGTTTGGTAATGTGTTTGTGCGTGTGTGCGTGTGTAAGTACCTGCATAAGTGACCTCAGCGTGACCTGTGCAGCATGACCTTCCCTCAGTCAGTAAGTGCAGGCCGCCATGACGATCAGCCTTCCCCCTTTTTAGGTCTTTAAGTAGTTAAGTAATCCTGGCAGACACCATTAGAGTTATTTGACGTGGCTAGGGGATTATGCTCTCTCTCTCTCTCTCTCTCTCTCTCTCTCTCTCTCTCTCTCTCTCTCTCTCTCTCTCTCTCTCTCGTAGTTCATTAATATATACGTTAAAAAGTTTCATAACACTATTTTGCTCCGCCCCCTTCCTTTCATTCCTGCCCCCTCGTGAAATGACAATAAAAAAAAATAAAGTTTTGATTATATGACCGCCATTTTAAAACACTCTATCACGTACACTCTTTTGTTATCACGGGGTTTGTTGGGTTGGGTTGGGATGGGTTAGGTTGAAAAAAGGGTTAGATAGGGTGAGGTTAGTTCAAAGACAGGTGAAGGTTAAGTTTGGGTAGGTTAAGGTAAGTTAGGTTAGGTTGAAAAATGAAAAGAAAAAAATAGATTAGGTTAGGTAAGGTAAAGATTAGGTTGATTATGAAAAGACTGGTTTGGTTAGCTGAGTGTGAAGGGTAAGTTTGGTTAGGTTAAGTTAGGTTAGGTTGAAAAGTGAAAAAATAAGTCAGATTAGGTAAAGATAAGGTTAATTAAAAAAAAGGTGGGTTAATTAAGTTTGCTGAGTGTGAAGGGTAAGTTTAGTTAGGTTAAGTGGCTGGCGTGCCTCAGTATATACGAAGCCACTCACCTCTCATCTACAAGGCTGTGAACATTTTGCCAGTTTTGACTAATATCCATCCTGTCTCGAAATTATTGTTATCAACTTCAGGTTCAAGGCACAGTTTCTTTTATCAATACTTGACATGAGTTTTGATAAATTATGATATATACAAATTCACGAAAATTGAGACTCAGAGTAGCTTATTTAAGGTTAATTAAAAAAAAGGTGGGTTAATTAAGATTGCTGAGTGTGAAGGTTAAGTTTGATTAGATTAAGTTAAGTTAGGTTAGGTTGAAAAGTGAAAAAAAAAAAAGGTCAGATTAGGTGTGGTAAAGATGAGGTTAATTAAAAAAAAAGGTGAGGATAAGTTAGCCGAGTATGAGGTTAAGTTGGGTTAGGTTAAACTTGAATATTTTTTTTGTGTTGTTTATGGCAATTAATTTGAGGTTATTGTCTTTTTTTTATTACTAT
>NC_059263.1:6720000-6725000 GCF_017591435.1 Portunus trituberculatus | reverse complement strand
ATGGCATCGAAACAGGAATATTACAGAAACGGAGGAAGAGAAAAGTATGAACACGTAGGGAGATAAAGGAAAACATGAAGAATTGGGTAAAAAAAGGAGAAAAGTAAAAACGTGGGAAAAATAGAAGTTGTAAGATGGTGTTGAAAAATCCTTACCTATTTAACATCTATTATTTCTCATCTATAAATTTGTCTCGTTCTCTTTTTTTTTTTTTTTTTTTTTGTACCATCACCACTACTACTATCACTACTACTGCCACCATAGTTCTCTCTCTCTCTCTCTCTCTCTCTCTCTCTCTCTCTCTCTCTCTCTCTCTCTCTCTCTCTCTCTCTCTCTCTCTCTCTCTCTCTCTCTCTCTCTCTCTCTCTCTCTCTCTCTCTCTCTCTCTCTCTCTCTCTCTCTCTCTCTAAGTTTACCAAAATGATGATAGAAATAATACATTTATTAGTTTAATTTCATATATATTTTTTTTAAGACATTTGTAATTATTTTCTTCGTTCTGTAAATCTGGCACTGTTCACATACCTTAGTGTTTCTCTTCCTGGGCAATGTCTGTGGCACTGTGATGACATTATTTTCTTTTGGCACTGTACATTAATATTTTTCCTCATTGCTACTGCTTTCCTGTGGCACCCATTAAAATTTCCCTTTTGGCACTCATTTCTCACTATAATCTTCTTAATTTCACTATTTTCCTCCACATTTTTTTTATGAGAATCACTATTTTAATGTACTTCATGTTTATTATTTTTCATATTCGTATTTTTTTTTTTTTTCATGTGCTTCTTTGTTACTGAGCTTGTTTTGTTTATTTGTTTGAATTTTTCGTGGCACTAACTTGTATGGCACTGTCCATAGATGAGGCACCGTCACTGCATATGGTTTTCAGTAACAAGTCAAGCTTTTCATTGTACTTTCTTCAGCCACAATCAGGCACTGTCACTGGTTATGAAAGGCACTTCACTAAACATCTATTTGGCACTGTCTGTTATTTTCACCCTTTTCAATTCTGCTTTATTTTTCTTGGACATAGTTCACTCCTCATTATTCCTCTCTTTGCTAGTATGTCCAATTTTAGTCCTTATTTTGTCCTCTTTATCCATTTTTAATCATTCATATTGTCCATTTTATTTTTCGTCTCTATTTTCCTTTCCCATGCCTCGATCTTCTGTCCCCGCCTTGTCTTCCCTGGCAGCACACACGTAACTCAGCTCGCCCGCCATTTTTCTCCTCGTTGTGAGTTTAAGTTTCCTTTGCACTAGAAATGAAACCGGAAAATTTAATAAGACCTTGCTGAATCACCTTGTTAACCCTTTCACTCTGACATGGCACCTCTGTAGGAACACTTGGCAAGCATCTACGACTATTAATTTGTTTTCTCCTATTGTCTCTTTCTCTCACATGGCACCTCTGTAGGAACACTTGGTTAGCATCTACGACTAAAGAATTATTTTTCCCCTAGTGTCCAGCCAATTGAGTGAAAATTGTCTTAGTAGTTTGTGATGTTAGTGAAATGATCGCTTGATTACTTTCCCTGGCACTGCACGAAAGGAACAGGTATTTTTGTGAATGTATAGACAGCAGGCATGTACTCACCCTCTCTCTTCTCTCTAAGTGAAGGAGTGATATGGTAGTTAACAGTGAAATAATCCCAATCATTATTCTAGATACTGAATCAAAATAGGTCCTCTCGATTAGATATGCAGGCAGAAGGCATACACCCACCCACACACCCCACAGCAGGCAAGTACCCACCCTCTCGCTCCTCTAAATGAAGGAATGATATGGTAGCTAATAATGAAATAATCCCAATCATTATTCTAGGTACTTAGTCAAAATAAGTCTTTTCGTTTAGATATGTAGGCAGAAGCCACACACCCACCCCACCCACCCACACACCCACCCACAAGCAGGCATGTATCCACCCTCTCTCTCTCTCTCTCAATAAAGGAATGATTTGCTGGTTAACAGTGAAATGACCCCAACCATTCCTTAGGTACTGAATCAAAATAGGTCTCTTCGCTTACATATGTAGGCAGAGAGCACACACCCACCCCATCCACCCACACACCCACACACAAGCCCACTCATCTCGTTTCAACAGAGAAGAGTCACGAATCGTTCTTTGTGTCTTCCCTTCCTCTTATAAGCTCTCACGCTCGTAATCTCAAACTTTTCTGTGCTTCACCTTCACTATTTCAAAAGTCTTTACTTAAATTTACACGAGTTTTTTTTTAAGGTGTTTTTACGGTCCTAGAGAGAGTGACAAGATTTCTACATTACTAACTGAAAAAAAAAAACTTGAAAACCTCGCTAATCATCTCCGTGGTCTTGGAAAACAGTCGTTCTGAGAGAGCAAAGAGTTTTTTTAAGTACAAACCTCATTCTCTTAATTTGTGGCTGTGTTGTAACTCTGTCTGTCCTGCACCGCTATTTTCGTGGTTACTGCTCTCTTGAACTTCCTATCTATGTGATTCATCCCCCACACACCCACTCCAACGGCCCCGGCTCCCTACCATGTTGTGCTTGTGTTTGTTCGTGTTTCGTCTGTTGTAGAGTAGCAAAGTTAGCCAGCTGAGTTTTGGAGACGTTAGGATTGGCCATTTTAGTTTTACAAGTGGAAGTTTTTTTTTTTTTTTTAGGCTTTTTTTTTACAGATGCAAGTTTTTTTTTAGGTTTTGCAGTTTTACGGATGCAAGATTTTGTAGGCTTTACAGTTTTATAGACGTAAGATTTTTTAGGCTTTTTTTTTTACAGATACAATAATTTTAGGCTTTTCATTTTCACAGATGCAAGATTTTGTTGGCTTTCCAGTTTTATAGACGTAAGATTTTTTAGTTCATTTTTCACAGATGCAAGATTTTTAGGCCTTGCAGTTTTATAGGCGCAAGATTTTGTAGGCTATGCGGTTTTATAGACGTAAGATTTTTTTTTTTTAGGCTTTGCAGTTTTACATATGCAAGATTATTATTTTTTTTTTAATGCATTTTAGTTTTACAGATGCAAGAATGATCCAATACAATTTTACAGATGCAAGAGTTAGATTAATGCTTTTTCTCATTACCTTCTAAAGTTTATGGTTAAAAATAGTCTCGATTAATGTTTTTTTCATTATATTCAATAGTCAGTAGTTAGAAATAGTCTTAATCTACGCTTTTCTCTCATTATATTCACTAGTTTATGTTTAAAAGTAGTTTTGACATGCTTTTTTTCTTATTTTCTTCAATAGTTCACGGTTAGAAATAGTCTCGGTTTATGCTATTTTTTATTTTTTATTATTATTTTCAGAGACTTGTGGTTAGGTTAGGACTGCAGTGTCTCCAGAAAGGTAATCCCGACACTACCTGGGATTTTACAGGTTAATTAATGCATTTTTAGGAGCTTCGTCAGACCTAGAGAGAGAGAGAGAGAGAGAGAGAGAGAGAGATTCCTACAGACTTTCATTAACAACTATCTCATCTTTTTCCTTTACTCGTTCAGCCTCTTTTGCATATCAAGGAAAAGAAGAAAATGAAAATATCCTTTGGTTAGTTTCCTTTTAGTGTTCCAAAAGAGGAATGAAAGTAGGAAAAGAATGGGAAAGAAGTCAGCGTTCTTTTGTTGGCTTTCTTTTCCTGTTTCAAGAAAGGAAAAGGAAGGAAATGTGCTTTTGGTCTTCATTTTTTTCTCTCTGCAGAAGAAAAGCAAAAGAAAATAAGTAGGCATGATTTGGTCAGTGCTCAGAAAAGAAGAAAATAAAAGTAATAAGGAAAAGGAGAGAATAACTGTGGTCTAATCATCATCTTTTTCACTCACTAAAAAAGAAAGAGAGAGAGAAAATAGATAAGAATCCTTTGGTCACCTTTCCTTTTCGTGCTAAAAAAAAAAAAAATGATAAGGAAAAGGAGAGAATAACTGTGCTTTAATCAACATCTTTTCACTCACTAAGAAAAAAAAAGAGAGAAAAGAAAATAGATAGGTATCCTTTGGTCAGCTTCCTTTCGTGCTCAAAAAAAAAAAGAAAAGTAATAAGAAAAGGAAACAATAACTGTGCTTTAATCAACATCTTTTCCACTCACTAAGAAAAAAAAAGAAAGAAAAGAAAATAGATAGGTATCTTTTGGTCAGCTTCCTTTCGTGCTCAAAAAAAGAAAAAAGAAAAGTAATAAGAAAAGGAAACAATAACTGTGCTTTAATCAACATCTTTTTCACTCACTAAGAAAAAGAAAGAAAAGAAAATAGATAGTTATCCTTTGGTCAGCTTCCTTTTCGTGCTCAAAAAAAGAAAAAGAAAAGTAATAAGAAAAGGAAACAATAACTGTGCTTTAATCAACATCTTTTCACTCACTAAGAAAAAAAAGAGAGAAAAGAAAATAGATAGGTATCCTTTGGTCAGCTTCCTTTCGTGCTCAAAAAAAGAAAAAAGAAAAGTAATAAGAAAAGGAAACAATAACTGTGCTTTAATCAACATCTTTTCCACTCACTAAGAAAAAAAAAGAAAGAAAAGAAAATAGATAGGTATCCTTTGGTGAGCTTTCCTTTCGTGCTCAAAAAAAAGAAAAAAAGAAAAGTAATAAGAAAAGGAGAGAATAACTGTGCTAAATTTAATCAACATCTTTTCAACTCACTAAGAAAAGAAAAGAAAGAAAAGAAAATAGATAGGTATCCTTTGGTCAGCTTCCTTTTCGTGCTCAAAAAAGAAAAGAAAGAAAAAGTGATAAGGAAAAGGAAATTATAACTTTTAATCATCTTTTCCACTCACTAAGAAAAGAAAAGACAGACAAAAAAATAGATAGGTATCCTTTGGTCAGCATCCTTTTCGTGCTCAAAAAAGAAAAGAAAGAAAAAGTGATAAGGAAAAGGAAATTATAACTTTTAATCATCTTTTCCACTCACTAAGAAAAGAAAAAGACAGACAAGAAAATTAATTGGCATCCTTTGGTCAGCATCCTTTTCGTGCTCAAAAAAGAAAAGAAAGAAAAAGTGATAAGGAAAAGGAAATTATAACTTTTAATCATCTT
>NC_059263.1:6690000-6710000 GCF_017591435.1 Portunus trituberculatus | reverse complement strand
AGAAAAGAGCATATTTGGAAGCATATTTGAAAGGAGCATATCTCAATCATATCTGGGATCATATTTGAAAGGAGCATATCTGAAGCATATTTGGGAGCATATCTGAAGCATATTTGGGAGCATATTTGAAAGGAGCATATCTGAAGGGAGAGAAAGAAAAGGTGACTACTGAAACCTTTGTGTAGCAGAGGGTGGGCATTTTGAAAGTGGAGCATATGTAGAAGATACCTTTTTATAATGGAGAGAAGAGCGTGTGGGAGGAAATGAAGGGAGCGTGTCTGCAGGTGTGTGAGGAAGTTTGATAGTGAAGTGGAATGAAAAAAGAGAGAAATGCAAAACCAAAGGAGCGTTTTGAAAATAGGAGAGCATTTAGAGAAGGAAACCATTTATAGAGTTGTTTTTCTTCTTATCATGAGCAAGGGAACACATGAATCAGAAGAAAAGAAGAAGAAGAAGAAGAAGAAGAAGAAGAAGAAGAAGAAGAAGAAGAAGAAGAAGAAGAAGAAGAAGAAGAAGAAGAAGAAGAAGAAGAAGAAGAAGAAGAAGAAGAAGAAACAGAAGAAGAAGAAAAGGAGAAGAAGAAGAAGAAGAAGAAGAAGAAGAAGAAGAAGAAGAAGAAGAAGAAGAAGCATATGTGAAGATATAAGATGGGGAGCATTATTACTATTGGCCTTATTATTATTACCACAACATAACATATACTAAAAAAAAAAGGGAGATTTTTTAAGAAGAAGAAGAAGAAGAAGAAGAAGAAGAAGAAGAAAAAAAAGAAGCAAGAAGAAGAAGAAGATGATGAAGAAGAAGAAGAAGAAGAAGAAGAAGAAGAAGAAGAAGAAGAAGAAGATGATGAAGAAGAAGAAGAAGAAAAAAACAAGAAGAAGAAGAAGGAGCATATGTGAAGATATAAGATGGGGAGCATTATTACTATTGGCCTTATTATCATTACCACAACGTAAACAAATAATAAAAAAGAGAAGATTTCTAAGTGAACCCTCATGAATAATCAATAAAAAGGATGAATATTTTTAGTGAAGGGATAACATAGACTACCATTAGACTTTTTTTTTCATTTATTTATCTATTTATTTTTATTATTTTCTTCATAAGGTAACCACAATCAGTGGATGAAAAAAGGAAAGAGTTTTAGTTAACAGCGTGACCGATCAATAAAAGGGGAGAGAGAGAGAGAGAGAGAGAGAGAGAGAGAGAGAGAGAGAGAGAGAGAGAGAGAGAGAGAGAGAGTAGCATAAATCATCGATAAAGATAGGGAGTTGTTTTTTTCTTTTTTATATTGCCAGTCACTTTGTTGTTATTTCTTCGTATAAAGACAGAACAGTCAATGTAAAAAGGAGGATTAGAAGGGTGAGGATGTATATGGATGGCTGACTGATTGACTAGCTGACTGACTGACTGACAAACTGGCTGACTGACTGACTGACTGGCGATGGTCTATAAGAGATGGCTGACTGACTGAATAGCTGACTGACTGACTGACTAGCTGACTGACTGACTGAATAGCGATGGTCTATAAGAGATGGCTGACTGACTGACTGACAAACTGGCTGACTGAATGACTGGCGATGGTCCAAAGGCGCCTTGTCGTGAGCCACCACAAGATGGCTGACTGACTGACTGACTGACTACTGGCTGGCTGAGTATCTGGTAATAGTGCATATAGAAATTAGCTGATTAACTAACAAACTAACTAACTAACTGACTGACTGACTGACTGATTGACTACTGGCTGGCTGAGTGTATGGTAATAGTGCATATAGAAAATGACTCCTTAACTAACTGACTAACTGACTAACTGACTGACTGACTGACTGTTTGAGGAGGTGGGTGGAAGAATGGAAGAGTGGCAGAGTGGAAGATAATTACCTTTACCTGATAAGTCCACCCAATCCACCTGGTGTTGCTCTGTTGTTTGGGTGGTGGTGGTGAGGTGATGAGGTGTTGAGATGTTTGGTGGTTTTAGGACAACCCAGAACCTTAGGCCTATCATACTCTGGCCCTCCCTTACTGAGAATAGCTTTCATTAGTATTATTTTTAGGAGTAGTAGTGGTGGTAGTAGTGGTAGTAGTAATAGTAGTAGTGGTAGTAGGAGGAGGAGGAAGAGGTGGTGGTGGTGGTGGTGGTGGTGTACTTGACATCAGATAAGGAAAAGTTTTTAAATACGAGTGTTCAAAATGAGTGTGTGTGTGTGTGTGTGTGTGTGTGTGTGTGTGTGTGTGTGTGTGTGTGTGTGTGTGTGACGTATACATTACTTTTCACCACTGCCAATAATTACATAAATTGAAAAAGAAAAAAAAAAAGAAAAATCGAACAAAAGATCAAACAAAAAAGTAGAACACACGAATATACAAAAAAAAAAAAATCAAACAAACAAGAAAACAAACAAGAAAACAAAACAAAACAAAATAAATTCAAACATCACGGCGTGCATGCAAGTTGTCGTTATTTAACAGTCATGGCGGGGTGGTGGTGGTGGTGGAGGCAACACCACCACCACCACCACCACCACAGCAGCAGCACAGCATGGCAGCCTGAACCTCCCGTCATGCGCTGTGAACCTTGCTATCTCATGTCCCCGCCACCACCACCACCACCACCACCCTGAACACGCACCCCACCTTTCTGACTCACGCTGTTCTTAGTCATCGCTGTACCTGAAGGGGGGGTAGGGTGGTACCAGGTAGGGAGTGACTGGGAGAGACTGGGAGAGGCTGGGAGAGACTGGGAAAGACTGGGAGAGGAGAGAGAGGGTCGTGACCAGGGTAGGTTAGGGAGGTGAGGGTGTGTGATGAGCTTGTGTAGATAGGTAGATGAGGGAAAGAGGGGGGGGGGACGTGGTAATGGTAGTAGGTAATAGGTATTGCTTGTATATTTCTATTTATTTATCCAACAATGGGTTAAAGGAGGTATTTTTGGTCTAAAGGAGGTTTGTATAGAGAGAGAGAGAGAGAGAGAGAGAGAGAGATGATAGTACTGTAGGCAAGAAATGTGGTTGATTTGTAAAGATGAGAAGCTGACCTAGGCAACAAAAAATAAAGAAGAGGCCCACTTGATTGCCAGTTCCCTTAACCCCTTCAGTACTGGGACGCATTTTTACCGTGAGTTTTGGTTATCAATAAACAAATTTATTTACATTACGAAGGGTCTGTGAAGGTGAGAGTTTAATAGCCACAATCACCACTATTTATTTAATCCCCACGTAAGTTTCTGAGGCTGTATAAAATCACCAAATAGTTCAAATAGTAAGCAGAAGGAATATTAAATCGCGTCATGGTACAGAAGGGGTTAAAAATGACTAGAGTTACTCAAAAGTGTGGGACAAATGTCTTAAATGTAAATAGTAGTTGTACGATAGATAGTAAGTGATGGCTATGGTTTGTTTAGATAGTAGATAGTGATAGTGTGATAGATAGATAATGGGTTGGCTTGTGTATAAATAGTAGATAGTAGGCAGTGGTTTTTAGTTTGTGTAGATAGTAGTAGTGCAATAGATAGATAGGTAAGGATTATGGCTCATGTATAGATAGTAATAGATAGATAGATATGTGAGTTTGATAGTCGCAAAAAAAAAAAAAGAAAGAAGTTAAGTTTGGAAGTAAAGGAAGAATTAACAAATGGTCTGATACTTTATACATATTGGTAGGTTAGGTTAGGTTAGGTTAGGTTAGGTTAAGTTAGGTTAAGTTAGAGCTAGTTAGGGTAGGTGTCTCTGTATTCAACTTGTACGTGGCACCTTATTTATTTATTTTTTTCCTCTCTCTCTCTCTCTCTCTCTCTCTCTCTCTCTCTCTCTCTCTCTCTCTCTCTCTCTCTCTCTCTCTCTCTCTCTCTCTCTCTCCTTCCTTCCTTCCTTCCTTCCTTCCTTCCTTCTTCTTCTTCTTCTTCTTCTTCTTCTTCTTCTTCTTCTTCTTCTTCTATCTCTTCTTCTTAATCCTTTTCTCTCCCTTTTATTTGGAGTGGCTATTACTGCTATTATATTCAACGTACCTGATTTGCGTTATAACATACAGCAAAACATCAAGGAAAAGAAGAAAAAAGCTTCTTAATTGTTTCCTCTCATTAGGAAAAAAAAAGAGATGGAAAAGGGAAGTTGTAGTATATAGTTTATTTGTGTTATGTATTCATTTATTTATTTATTTATTTATTTATTTATTGGGGGGGTGCTATTTGTGTTCTTATAGCTCAATGTCCTGTGAAAATATGGCTGACACGAGGTAGGGAGTGTGGCTGTTTTCTTTGGCATCTATTTAGGATAATTTCTTGACCCTCCCTCCTTCTTTTTTTTTTTTTCATCCTTTTTCCTGGCACCATTTTGAGTTCATTGCCCCGTGTGCTGTGTTTGCTGTGTTGGCGCTTTATCTTTTCTCTCCGCTGTTCATTTCTGGTTCATTCAGCACTTCCCGGTCTCTGTCACTGTCCCTGGGTATCTTCCTTCGGTTTCTATTTGTGGCGGTGTTGTGAGGCGGTGGTGGTGGTGGATGTGGGTTCAGGGAATAGAGTTGGTGGCTTAATCCTTCAGTACCACGCTTTCATATTCATTTTGGTTAGTATTTGGTGATTTTATACAGTCTCAGAAACTTATGTGGGGATTGAAATAGTGAAGACTCCGGCCATTAATCTTCTGAACTCCATAAAACTCTCTTAATGTAAATAAAATGCTCTAACACCCAAAACTCAAGGTAGAAATGCGTCCCAGTACTGAAGGGGTTAATTCTTGGGAGGGATGCAAATTAAACACGTTCTGACTGCCCATTGCTGCGTCTTTCCTTTATTGGTCATCACTCTGAGACACCTTTACTTGTTCTTCAGCCACCTCCTATTTCTGAACTGGGAATATCTTTGTTTTTTTTACATTATGGCAGATGTCGAGAAATATTGTGCGGTTCTGTTGGTGGTGTTACATGTTTCGTGTCTGAGTTACAGGATTAGTGGATGTGTAAATGTAATGGGTTAAAAAATCATACTTACCGTTTTTCTCCCTTCACCTGTACTTCATAAGGCATGCAAAAGAAGTCAAAACAATCTGTGGAGTTTTATGTGAACGATTTAGATTTTTTTTTTTTTTTTTTCACATTTATATAAGTAATCTGTACACTTGTATGTTTGTATACCACGATTTTTTTGTTGTTTTTTTTCATCTTTTTCTTCTTTGTGATATGTAAAAGTAAACTCCATGCACATGTCACGATTTTTCACGTTTATGTCACGCCTTATCACTCCTTCCACCTTTGCAAATATTAGAACGATCTGTACACATGTATGCCACGATTTTTCCACCTTTTTTTCTTCTCTATTATATATGAAAACAACCCTATGCACATTTGTCACCATTTTCTCACATTTACTCCACGTCCGATTGCTCCTTCCATCATTGCAAACATCAGCACTAAAACACCTAAACACTAACACTCAAGACATTTACCCCCTTAACCCTTTTTTTGGGGGTGGGGGCTAACTCGAAACTACATGGGGCTGGCAACTAAATGAGCTTTTTATTTATTTATTTTATTTATTTTTTGTTTCATGTTGCCCTTTGTCAGCTTTCCCCTCCCACGAAAAAAAAAAAACTATTCTCTGTGATAGTAAATTTCTCTACGATCCAATTTTGAAGGTAATGTAGTGATAGATATTTTTAACTCTTTCACCTCAACATACACCAATCCACAGCAATTCTGATTTTTCTTATGGAGTCTTCTTGAGGCCTTACATGAAAGAAAAATAAAAAAGAATAGATTTTACGATTTCTAGCTTGCGTATCGTTTAGAAATGGGTGTAGAGCAGGAGAGGATGTCTGAAATGAGCTAGTAATTGAAGACGTGAAATACATTACATGAGAGGGTTAACGAAGGAATAAATGAAAAGAAAACTGGTGATGAGTTAGTAATTGCAGACAGGTGTGCTTATAAGTGAAAGGGTTAAGGAGAGGATAGGTGTATTGAGTTAGTAATTGCAGACAGGTGTGCTAATAAGTGAAAGGGTTAAGAAGAGGATAGGTGTATTGAGTTAGTAATTGAAGACAGGTGTGCTTATAAGTGAAAGGGTTAAGAAGAGGATAGGTGTATTGAGTTAGTAATTGCAGACAGGTGTGCTTATAAGTGAAAGGGTTAAGGAGAGGATAGGTGAGAAGAAGACGGTTTTGTATGAAGGTAAAGAGTTAAAGGAGGTTGATAATGTGAGTGTAATTACAAGACATTTATTCTCCCTTTTTCTTTTATCCCAGTCTTTTTCTTTTTGTCTTTCTCGTTACGGTCTGGCACCTCATTCACCTTTTTCTTTCCTTCCTTCCTTCCTTCCTTCTTCCTTCTTTCGTTCTTTCTTTCTATCTGGCACCTCATTCACCTTTTTTCTTTCCTTCCTTCCTTCCTTCCTTCTTTCGTTCTTTCTTTCTATCTGGCACCTCATTCACCTTTTTCTTTCCTTCCTTCCTTCCTTCTTTCCTTCCTTCTTTCGTTCTTTCTTTCTTTCTATCTGGTACCTCATTCACCTTTTTCTTTCCTTCCTTCCTTCCTTCTTTCCTTCCTTCTTTCGTTCTTTCCTTCTATCTGGTACCTCATTCACCTTTTTCTTTCTTTCTTCCCTTCTTTTCTTCTTCTTTTCTTTCGTTCAACACTGCCTAAACCAAACGAACACTGAGACAACCCTGAACCACAACCCTGAAAAAAGAAAAGAAAAAAAAAAAAAAACAAAATCAAACAAAATCAAAACAGAAAGAAAATTAAAAACAACACTAACCAACTCAACTTTCAACACTGCAAACCTAAACACACAAAATAAACACGGCAAACACACAGGCACTGATCCAAGGCACTCCAGACAAACACCCAACACACACACACACACTCAGACACACAGACAAGCACAGCGGCACCTTCAGTAGACCATGGCAGGTACAAGCAAGCGAAGGATGGTGGAAAAGAGGGGAGCATAAAGGACTAACTAGCAGAGGGGATCATGTATATGTCATAAGGGGGGTTGGGATGGGAAATGGGGAAGTGAGGGAAGGGGATGTCAGGGATGTTCAAAAGGAAAATGAGGGGATGAAATAGAAGGGGAAAAGGGAAAAGGAGAGGGAAAGGGGAGGGTTTGTGTGTGAGAGAGGGATGTGTCAGAGAGTATCATGAGAAAGAGAGAGAGAGAGAGAGAGAGAGAGATACACTCATACGAAAGAAAAAAAAAGATGAAGATGGGAAGAGGAAGAAATAGACGAAGAAGGGAGACAAGAGGAGGAAGAAAAAAGAGAGAGAGGAAGGAGTATGAGGGGTGTGAGTGTGAGGGGAAGGGGTGAGGGTGAGGGAGGGGTGAGAGTTGGGGTGAGGGTTGGGGTGTTGGGGGAGAAGATAACGGGCTGGCTGGATGCTTGTCTGCCATTTTGAGTGTTCGGTCACGTAGTATGTGTGTGTGTGTGTGTGTGTGTGTGTGTGTGTGTGTGTGTGTGTGTGTGTGTGTGTGTGTGACTCGTCTTGGTGACCTTTTCGTTGCCATGGAGGAGAGAGAGAGAGAGAGAGAGAGAGAGAGAGAGAGAGAGAGAGAGAGAGAGAGGTCAGTATCATGATGCCTTCCTCTCCCCCTTCATTCTTTTCCCATTTCCTTATTTAACCTTCTTTTCCTCCTATCCCTTCATCCTGCCTACTTTTCCTCCTCCTCCTCCTCCTCCTCCTCCTCCTCCTCCTCCTCCTCCTCCTCCTCCTCCTCCTTTCCACAATTTTCCTCCTTTCTTAGTCTTACCCTCAACATTTTACCTTCCTTATCTAACCTTCCCTCAGCATCCTCCTCTTTTCCCTCCTCCTTCCCTCCCCCCCCTCCCTTCCCCCCTCCCTTCCCTCCTCCTTCCCTCCCCTTCCCCTCAACATTACGTTTCGCTAAAATGTTTCGTATTTGTTCAGTAACCGATCTCTTTATTTCCGAAAAACGAGTCACCTTTCTGAACGGATATCTCGGAGGAGGGGGGGCAGGGTGGGGGGGAGGTGGGGGAGGAGGGAGGGTAGGGGAGTTCATTCGAAATTTAAACGGGGTAAATCGTTTTAGGCGTTGGAGGTGGTGGTGGTGGTGGTGGTGGTGGAGATGGTGGTGGTGGTGGTGGTGATGGTGGTGGTGGTGGTGATAGTGGTGGAGGAGGAGGAGGAGGAGGAGGAGGAGGAGGAGAAGTAGGAGTAACCGTTGCTGGATAGTGGCTCCCTCCGTCAGCCGTCTTCTCTTCCCCTCCTTCTCCATCTCCTTCTCTTCCTCTTCTTCATTTCCTCCTCCTCCTCCTCCTCCTCCTCTTCCTCCTTCTCCTCCTCTTCCTCCTCTTCTTCTTCCTCCATATTCTCCTCTCCTGTATTCTTTGTCTTCTCTTCTCTTATTTCTATCTCATTTACTTCTCTCAAGGTGTGTGTGTGTGTGTGTGTGTGTGTGTGTGTGTGTGTGTGTGTGTGTGTGTGTGTGTGTGTGTGTGTATCTGTGTGTGTGTGTGTTATTTTCACTGATGCTGACTCTTGTGCCCAGTTTCTTGATAGCTATGATGATAACGATAACACTATTTACTGCTGTTATAATAATGATAGCCAAACACTGAATAGCAATCTTTACACGTCGTTAAGAAAACACTAAATTGTCCTCCTTATCTTGGAATATTTGGCTTAGGAAGAAAACGAGAAAGGGAAAGAAAGAGTGATAGTAAATGAAGGGAGGGAAAAAAAAGATGATGGAGGAAGGACACTTAGTAACTAGAGTATTTATTATTGTTTAGGTTTAGAGGAAGAAGGAATGAAGAAATGAAGTCAGTTTAGAAAGATATACACCGGAAAAGAAAGAAAAGGGAAGGGAAATTTTTTTTTTTTGCAACATTATTTTTTTCTATCTCACGAGGGAAAGAAGGAGGAAACTATAGTTGTGAGTTTTTCCCCACGTGTTTTCCTTCACAAGAATGTAATTACTAGGGAAGAGGAAAAAAGGAAGCTTGGGGGAAAAAAAAAGGAAGGAGGAAATTTGAAGGAAAAAGAGAGAAGAAAGTTTTAAGAAAGAAGAAAGAAGGAAGGAAGAGAACAAAGAAAGAAGGAAGAAAGTTTGAAGGGAAAGGAAAGATGGAATGAGGAGAAAAGAAAGAAAGAAGGAAGGAAAAGCAAAGAAGAAAGAGGGAGGTTTGAAGGAAGAGGAAAGAAAGAAGAAAGCGCAAAGAAGAAAGAAGGAGATTTGAAAGAAGAAAAAAAGAAGGAAGGAAGAGCAAAGAAGAAAGAAGAAAGTTTGAAGAAAGATGAGAGAATGAATAAAGAGAAAAGAAGATAGTTTGAAGGAAGAAGAAAGAAAGAAAAGTTTGCAGGAAGAGAAAAAGAAGAAAGAAAGGAGATTTGAAAGAAGAAATATAAGAAAACATTGAAAACAAACTTAAAATCTACTCCAAACAATCATTTTTACCACAAATCTTGAAAGTAGAAAATAGCAGAACCATTTTCAGAGGCAACAAACAAACGAAAGCTAGGAAAAAAAGGGAGATAGAAAGAGAAATAAAAAGAAAAAAGAAAAAAGAAAACCAATTAATTACCCACAAATAACAAAATAAAGAAAAAAAAAACAAGGTAGGAAGGAGAAAAAGATGATAAAGCACCAGGAAAAGAGAAAACAGCAATAATAATTTGTTACTTGCTTCCATAATATTTTTTTTTGGAAAAGGATAGAAAGAACGAATAAGAGAAACAGAAGAAAACAATAATAATAATCCGTCAGAAGAGTAACTAAGGAGAAAATATGGAAGAAAGGTAGAGAATGATAAACGAGGTAGAGAGAAGGAGGAAACAACAATAATAGGGTGTGATAGACGAAGAGGAGACACGGAAACGACGAATAAACGAGGGAATAAGGAGAAAACGACAATTATAATTTTCCTCCCACTTGACTACACTGCAAAGACGAGGGAAAAATGGAAGAGAAGACACAGAGACACGAAGGAAGGAAGGAAGGAAGAAAGGAAGGAAGGAATAACGGAGGGAGGAGGAAAAATGGAGAGAAAAATCTGACAGGCTTCCAGGAAATATGTAATAACAACTGTCGCGTAAAAAAAAAAGAAAGAAGGAAGAAGGAAGGAAGGAAGGAAGGAAGGAAGGAAGGAAGGAAGTGCACCAGACTGTATATATTTGAAGGTTAAATTCTTAAGACAAATATTTTTTTTTTCACGGATGATAAAGAAAAAAAAACGTCTTTGTTCAAGGAGGAGGAGGAGGAGGAGGAGGAGGAGGAGGAGGAGGAGGAAGATGTATAAAAAGAAGAGGAGGAGGAGGAGGAGGAATGTGAGTTGAAGATGGTGATGATGTGGTGAAGATGATGATGATGATAAGAGGAAGAAGGAGGAGGAGGAGGAGGAAGAGGAAAAGGAAAAGGATAAGGAAGAAGAGGAAGAAGAAAAATAAGCTGAAGATGGTGATGATGTGAAGATAAAATAGACAAAAAAAAAAAAAAGAGGAGGAGGAGGAGGAGGAGAAGGAAGATGAAGAGGAGGAAAAGGACAGAGAATAAGCAAAATACAGGAAACGAAAAAAAAAAACAAGAAAAAGCGGACAGGAAACGAGAAAAAGAAAAGAAAAAAAAAAAAAAAGGAGAAAATAGAAAATGCAGCTGAACACTTCTGTAAACAATTGAAGGAAATAAAACATTCTTGTATGGGTAATAATTTTTGAAGCCTCTATAACGAAATGGTTCCCTAGATAAGATATAATGAATAGTTAGAAGCGTGTGGATGTGTGGAGGTGACTAGCCAGAGTGTGGAGGTAACTAGCCAGGGTGTGGAGGTAACTAGCCATGAGTGTGGAGGTAACTAGCCATGAGTGTGGAGGTAACTAGCCAGGGTGTGGAGGTAACTAGCCATGAGTGTGGAGGCCAGGGTGTGGAGGTAACTAGCCAGGGTGTGGAGGTAACTAGCCAGGGTGTGGAGGTAACTAGCCAGGGTGTGGAGGTAACTAGCCAGGGTGTGGAGGTAACTAGCCAGGGTGTGGAGGTAACTAGCCAGGGTGTGGAGGTAACTAGCCAGGGTGTGGAGGTAACTAGCCAGGGTGTGGAGGTAACTAGCCAGGGTGTGGAGGTAACTAGCCAGGTGTGTGGAGGTAACTAGCCAGGGTGTGGAGGTAACTAGCCAGGGTGTGGAGGTAACTAGCCAGGGTGTGGAGGTAACTAGCCAGGGTGTGGAGGTAACTAGCCAGGGTGTGGAGGTAACTAGCCAGGGTGTGGAGGTAACTAGCCAGGGTGTGGAGGTAACTAGCCAGGGTGTGGAGGTAACTAGCCAGGGTGTGGAGGTAACTAGCCAGGGTGTGGAGGTAACTAGCCAGGGTGTGGAGGTAACTAGCCAGGGTGTGGAGGTAACTAGCCAGGGTGTGGAGGTAACTAGCCAGGGTGTGGAGGTAACTAGCCAGGGTGTGGAGGTAACTAGCCAGGGTGTGGAGGTAACTAGCCAGGGTGTGGAGGTAACTAGCCAGGGTGTGGAGGTAACTAGCCAGGGTGTGGAGGTAACTAGCCAGGGTGTGGAGGTAACTAGCCAGGGTGTGGAGGTAACTAGCCAGGGTGTGGAGGTAACTAGCCAGGGTGTGGAGGTAACTAGCCAGGGTGTGGAGGTAACTAGCCAGGGTGTGGAGGTAACTAGCCAGGGTGTGGAGGTAACTAGCCAGGGTGTGGAGGTAACTAGCCAGGGTGTGGAGGTAACTAGCCAGGAGGTAACTAGTGTGGAGGTAACTAGCCAGGGTGTGGAGGTAACTAGCCAGGGTGTGGAGGTAACTAGCCAGGGTGTGGAGGTAACTAGCCAGGGTGTGGAGGTAACTAGCCAGGGTGTGGAGGTAACTAGCCAGGGTGTGGAGGTAACTAGCCAGGGTGTGGAGGTAACTAGCCAGGGTGTGGAGGTAACTAGCCAGGGTGTGGAGGTAACTAGCCAGGGTGTGGAGGTAACTAGCCATGAGTGTGGAGGTAACTAGCCAGGGTGTGGAGGTAACTAGCCAGGGTGTGGAGGTAACTAGCCAGGGTGTGGAGGTAACTAGCCAGGGTGTGGAGGTAACTAGCCAGGGTGTGGAGGTAACTAGCCATGAGTGTGGAGGTAACTAGCCAGGGTGTGGAGGTAACTAGCCAGGGTGTGGAGGTAACTAGCCAGGGTGTGGAGGTAACTAGCCATGAGTGTGGAGGTAACTAGCCAGGGTGTGGAGGTAACTAGCCAGGGTGTGGAGGTAACTAGCCAGGGTGTGGAGGTAACTAGCCATGAGTGTGGAGGTAACTAGCCAGGGTGTGGAGGTAACTAGCCAGGGTGTGGAGGTAACTAGCCATGAGTGTGGAGGTAACTAGCCATGAGTGTGGAGGTAACTAGCCATGAGTGTGGAGGTAACTAGCCAGGGTGTGGAGGTAACTAGCCAGGGTGTGGAGGTAACTAGCCAGGGTGTGGAGGTAACTAGCCAGGGTGTGGAGGTAACTAGCCAGGGTGTGGAGGTAACTAGCCAGGGTGTGGAGGTAACTAGCCAGGGTGTGGAGGTAACTAGCCAGGGTGTGGAGGTAACTAGCCATGAGTGTGGAGGTAACTAGCCAGGGTGTGGAGGTGTGGAGGTAACTAGCCAGGGTGTGGAGGTAACTAGCCAGGGTGTGGAGGTAACTAGCCAGGGTGTGGAGGTAACTAGCCAGGGTGTGGAGGTAACTAGCCATGAGTGTGGAGGTAACTAGCCAGGGTGTGGAGGTAACTAGCCATGAGTGTGGAGGTAACTAGCCAGGGTGTGGAGGTAACTAGCCAGGGTGTGGAGGTAACTAGCCAGGGTGTGGAGGTAACTAGCCATGAGTGTGGAGGTAACTAGCC
The DNA here is from genome assembly GCF_017591435.1 of Portunus trituberculatus. Lineage (NCBI taxonomy): Eukaryota > Metazoa > Arthropoda > Malacostraca > Decapoda > Portunidae > Portunus > Portunus trituberculatus. The sequence continues at coordinate 6,697,194 of NC_059263.1, read as the reverse complement.
AGGGTGTGGAGGTAACTAGCCAGAGTGTGGAGGTAACTAGCCAGGGTGTGGAGGTAACTAGCCAGGGTGTGGAGGTAACTAGCCATGTGGAGGTAACTAGCCAGGGTGTGGAGGTAACTAGCCATGAGTGTGGAGGTAACTAGCCAGGGTGTGGAGGTAACTAGCCAGGGTGTGGAAGGGGTGTGGAGGGTAGAATAGCTGAGGTGATGGTGTTTTGATGCTGGTGTTGACTGGTATACACGACGCCACACGGTTTCCAAATAATCACTGGTTCTCCACCACCACCACCACCACCACCACCACCACCACCACCACCGTTAGTTTCCCAGAATTCCCTCATTTAATATCGTTTGGTTGATTGTTGCAGAAACTTATTTCATTTATTTATTTATTTGTTTATTTATTTGTTTATTTATTTTTAGTGTGTCTCCTCTCACAAGAATTATTAATGGACTAAATGCCTCTCTCTCTCTCTCTCTCTCTCTCTCTGAAGAATCACCATTTTAACTGAACAAAACCACATTATTTCCTCTAGAAGTGCATTCTTTCCCTTTATATTTCCCTGTCCATGGAAATTAATAATGAAATATGTGTACCGTATTCACCATTCATATTTCCACGTCCACACCCACAACAATCATTGACGTGGTGACAGTGGTAGTGATGGTAGTGGTGGTGGTGGTGGTGGCTAGCTGACCCTGGGCGTATGAACTGTGACCCATCCCTTCCTTCCCCACCCACTCACTCAACAACACTGTGTCACGGCAAGGTAGTGTGCTGGGACCCTCTGTCATTGCAGCTTTGGTAAATTGAACCCAAATTGAACCATGAACACCAAGGAATGCTAAGGTGAAAATAAATGGTGAAGAAAATGAATGAAAATGGTAGGAGAATTCAAAATGGGATGATGAATAAGAGGAAGAGGAGGAGGAAAAGGAGGAAGAGGAGGAGTAAAGGAGTAAAAGGAGATGGAAACTGATATAATACTCGTGTAAAAACAAAAGAGAAGTAGCACGAGGATAATAATGAGGTGGTGTTGGAGGAGAGGGATAAGGAGGAGGAGGAGGAGGAGGAGGAGAAGGAAGAGGAGGAGGAGAACATGATGGGGGTAGTGGTTTCCTGGAAGAGACTCGAGGTGAGGTAAACCTTCTGCGAATGACATATAACAGCACCACCACCACCACCTCCTCCTCCTCCTCCTCCTCCTCCTCCTCCTCCTCCTCCTCCTCCTCCTCCTCCTCCTCCTCCTCCTCCTCCTCCTCCACCTCCTCCTTTAACTGCTGTGATTAGGTGATAAATTTTCAAGATGAGGAACGTGAGACTCATCCCGTCAACACAAAACAGGAAGAAGAGGAAGAAGAAGAAGAAGAAGAAGAAGAAGAAGAAGAAGAAGAAGAAGAAGACCCCCTACACGTCCGTCTCAATATCCTCATGCCCCAAAACGACCCTTACACCACCATCACTACCCCACCTGTGTCTCCATGTCCTTGTGTCCCTTCCCCCCTTGTGTGTCCCTCCCCCTGTGTCCCTTCCCTTGTCTCCCTCCCTCCGTGTTCCTTTCCACTGCCTCTCTTCCCTCTGTGTCAGTCCCCTTGTGTTCCTTCCCCCCTGTGTCCCGCCCTCCATTATGTTCACAGCCTGCCTGCGACTTAGGGACTGTAAGTAAGAGGGTCACAGGCCAAAGGCAACAAAAGGCTAAGGAAAAGGCCTGTTCAGAGTTACCATCTTAAGAAATAGGCCAAAAATAGGAGTGTCTTGAAATCTCCCTTCCTGATGAAATTTTAGCTAAAGGAAGACGGAAATACGGAAGCAAGTAGGGAGTTCCAAAGCTTACCTGAACAAATTTGAAACTACTTCTCTACATCTTCCAAAGCTTACCTGAACCAATTTGAAACTACTTCTCTACATCAGCCAAAAATAAGTGTCTTGAAATCTCTCTCTTCCTAATTCAATTTTAAGCAAAGGAGGGAGGAAATACAGAAGCAAGTAGGGAGTTCCAGAGCTTACATGAACAAATTTGAAACTACTCCTCTACATCTTCCAGAAAAACATGAACAAATTTTAAACTATTCCTGTACATCAGCCAAAAATAAGAGTGTCTTGAAATTGAAATCTCTCTTCCTAATTCAATTTTAAGCAGAGGGAGAAATACAGAATTGAGTAGGGAGTTCCAGAGCTTGCCAGAATAGAATTGAAACTACTCCTTTACATCAGAAAAAAAAAATGAAGAATAAGTGTGAAATCTTCCTCCTGAAATAATTTTAAGCAAAGGAAGGAGAAATACAGAAGCAAGCAGGGAATTGTAGAGTTCACCAGAACCAAATTGAAACTATACTCTTTCTCTACACCAACCAAACATGGGAGTGAGTGTCTTGAAATATCCCACCTGAAAAAATAATTCTAACCAAGGGAGGGATGAAATACAGAAGCAAGCAGGGAGTTCCAAAGCTTACCAGGAAAACAAAATTGAAACTACTCCTGTAAATCAGCCAGAAAAAGAGAATACGTGTCTTGAAACCTCCCTCCTGAAATAATTCTAAGCAATGGAAGGAGGAAATACAGAAGGAAACAGGGAATTCTAGAGCTCACCAGAACAAAATTTAAACTACTCTTTCTCTACATCAGCCAAAAATGAGAGTGTCGTGAAATATCCCTCCTGATAGAATTGTAAGCACAGGAAGGAAGAAATACAGAAGCAAGCAGGGAATTCCAGAGCTTACCAAGGGGAACAAAATTGAAACTTCTTATATACTCCATCTGTACATCCTTCAGTATAAGATTTTACAAGCTCTCTACCGTCTTACAAATGTTCATCAGTTTCTCTATACGTCATACGAAAATCTATGCATTTATCATTCTTTTTATCCTATGTTATAAGATCAGATAATTTTCCATGATAGTTTACTTAATTTGACGCATCCTATAATCTATGTCTTTCTTTTCTTTCTATTTGTTTTTATTTTGCTTTGTTCATAAGGATTTCAAAATTTTGCTACGTGATAATCTTAACCTATTCATTCTGCTTACTATTTGTTGATTTTATACAGCTTCAGAAACTTATGTGGGGATTAAAAATAGTGAAGGTTGTGGCTATCAATCTTCTGACCTCCATAGACCGTTCCCCATGTCAATAAAATGGTCTAATCGTACACAGATCTCAAGGTATAAATGTGTCTCAGTACTAAAGGGGTTGATGTGTATTTTTTTTGTACATTCCATAACTCTATACTTTTTTTTTATTTTCATCCTATACAAAAATTTATCTTTAATTTATCCTTCGTACATTATATAGCCATTATTTCACCTACACTTTCAGGATTTTCCACGTTATAAGACTTGTTCCTTAATATATCCTTTGTGCATCCTACAATCTAAGAATCTCATGCTTTCCTATATTAAAAAAGAATGTTGGATTATGATATATCCTTTCCACGTCCTATTACAAAAAAAATTGTCCTATTACTAAAAAATGTCCTATTACTGTAAAATGTCCTATTACTAAAAAAATGTCCTATTAAAAAATATGATTATGATATATCCTTTCCACGTCCTATTACTACAAACTCGCCACGGTTATCTTCATCCTAAAAGTAAGATCTACATCGTATCCTTTCTCTATCCTACAACTTGAGGATTTTGTGGATTTTCAGGACTCTATAATGCAAAAGTCTTCGTCTAATTTCTACATCCTTCACTCTGCATTTTAATCCTACATCTTTTCATCTTATTTCTAGTACATCCTTTTCATTATTTTCTACATCCTTCACTTTGGTTTTCATTCCTACATCCTTTCCATTTAATTCCTATATTCTTCGCATTTAATTTCTAGATCCTTTGCATTTCATTTTTACATCCTTTACACTTAATTCCTAGATCCTGTACACTTAATTCCTACATCCTTTACATTGAATCATTTTTCCTACATCCTTAGCATTTAATTTTTACTTCCTTCCCTTTCCATTATCGGTATTGTTAGTCTGACTCTCCAGAACATTGTATAGTGTCTTTCTCTTGCCTTCTTTATCTTTCTTGTACATTTCATAAGTTTTTTTTTCTAATACAATATATGGAGTTTTTTTGATTTATTTATTTATATATATTTTTTTATTGTATTCTATAGTGCACCTTTTTATGATGATTTCAGGTTGTTTTTTCCTAATACAATATATAGAGTTTTTTTATTTATTTATTTATTTATTTATTTTTTTTTGTATTGTATTCTATAGTGTACCTTTTTATGATGATTTCAGGGTTTTTTTTCTAGTAAATATGTCATACAGAATATTCTTTTATACTATATGCTAATTTTTTTTTTTTCTCTCTCTTCTCAGTATATACTACGATTAATTAGTTTGCTACTGTATCCTGTAAAGTGTTTCTTGTAGTAAAATTCTATAGTCATTTTTCCTCGTAAATCTTACCTTAGTTTATTCTGATGAATCTTGTAGCAAATTTTTTTTCTCTTGTAAATCTTAACGAAACTAAAAGAAAAAAGTAATCTTGGGTCTGTACAGAAATTATTAACCAGGTTTGTACTATTTGTCTTTTCTCTCAACTATTTCCATGTATCCTATGACAGAGCGGTTATTTTCCTTATTTCCTCATTTATTCGTTATATATAAAAAAAAACATATTCTTCATAAAACAAAGGGAAGAAAATAATATATGAATAAGAAGCGATAAGGAGATTCAGAGACAAAGAATGAGAGAGAGAGAGAGAGAGAGAGAGAGAGAGAGAGAGAGAGAGAGAGGGAGGTGGGAAGGGAGAGAGGGAGGGAGAGAATTAAGACAGGAGACAACCACCTGCCTAGTTGTCTACCTGTTAATTATCACCATCACTTCTCACACCCTCACCTGTCCTGCCTCTGTGGGTTAGCGTTGTCTTGCTCCCTGAACCCCGCCATACCCACAAAAAAAAAAAAAAAATAGAGAAACCATATAATCTCTCTCTCTCTCTCTCTCTCTCTCTCTCTCTCTCTCTCTCTCTCTCTCTCTCTCTCTCTAAGATAAAGAGAAAAAAGAAGGAAAGAAAGATAAAAAAGATAGAGAAACACTGAGATAAATGAGTGAGATAGAGAGAATAAAAAATAGGAAAGAATTATTTGAAAGAGACAAAACTATAGACATGTAGTAATAGTAACATTCTCTCTCTCTCTCTCTCTCTCTCTCTCTCTCTCTCTCTCTCTCTCTCTCTCTCTCTCTCTCTCTCTCTCTCTCTACATAACTGAAGCCTCAAACTTTAACAAAATGGCCGCCTCGCTTTCATTTTTTTTTTCTCTCTCTCTCTCTCCCCCGCACAGCCACCACTGCCTATCTACACAGGGCTGCCTCGCGCGCCCCTCGCCTGCAGGCCCTCCTCTCTCCAGGGCGGCGCCAAGGCCACTGTATAGGCGGGAAACTTGGGGAAAGGCGTCGGTGAGTTGGTGGTCCTTTTGTTTGGAAGTGGTGAAAGATTGGCTTGTGTGTGTGGTAGGGGGAGGAGGGGGAAAGGGGGGAGGGGTGGAGGTTGTGTGTGTTGGAGGGTGGAGGGTTAGTGTGTGTGTGTGTGTGTGTGTGTGTGTGTGTGTGTGTGTGTGTGTGTGTGTGTGTGTGTTTTTTTATTTGTATGGTGTTTTTCTGTTTCGTTTTAATTATTTTTTTCATTGTTTATTATCTCCCTTTCGTGTATACTTGTTTACAAAATACATTGATAACTTTATATATATATTTTTCCATCTAATTCTTTCTCATTATATTTGTTAATCTGGATGAACTGAACGGAAGAAATTCGTTATATCTCTCTCTCTCTCTACATTTTTCCAGTTGTAATATTTCTGCTTATTTTATTATGTGACTCTAAAGATTACTGTTTGAATTACTTGTTTGCAAAAAATAATATTCATAATTTTTCTTCTGTGTAGCTTTCCTGTACTGTATTTCTATTCTTTTATTCTATTTATCAATTTCCAGCTAACTCTCTCAGGTCAATTATTAAGCCCTTCAGTACTATGACGCGTTTCATATTTATTCTGCTTACTATTTGGTAATTTTATATAGTTTTAGAAAGTCATGTGGAGGATTAAAATAGTGAAGACTGTGGCCATTAATCTTCTGACCTCCATAGACCCTTCCTGAAGTCAATAAAATGGTCTAACCGTAAACAAATCTCAAGGTGGAAATGTGTCCCAGTATTGAAAGGGTTAAACTGGATAAGGTTATGAATAAAAAGACAATGAACTTTTCCCCATTAGCTTTCCTTAATATGTAATTCCACTCATTGATTCCCAGCTAACTCTCTCATCACCTGGAAAGATAATTCATAATCATATTTTTTTTTCTTTCTTTTATTCGCGTTTATTTATTTGTTTATTTAACTTCCTAGCTAACACTCAAATTATGCGCTGAATTTTATGACGTAAAAAGAGCAATAACAATAATAAACCACATTTTTGTACGTATTTATTTCCAGCTAACAAATAACAGCTTGAATACCATGAAAATACTTAAATAAAATAAGAAATAATAATAATAACAAAAATAACAATAATGATAGTAATAATGATAATAGTAATAATAACAATAATAATAGTAATAGTAATAATAACAATAATAGTAATAATAATAATAAATAATAATAATGATGATAATAATGATAATGATAACAATAATAATAACAATAATAATAATCAACATTCATGCATTTACTTCCAGCTACCTAATAATAATAATAATAATAATAATAATAATAATAATAATAATAATAATAACAACAACAACAACAGCAATAATAATAATAATCCACATTCATTCTCTTACTTCCAGCTAACACTTTCAGATTATGCATTAAATTCGATACAAAACTAATGATAGAAGAATAGATAATGGTAACAAGAAGCAATAATTATCCACATCTGTATTTCATCTCACAACCTTCTTGCCCAGTCATACTAAATCAGCATCGAAGACAAGAAAACCAAAGCACAACACACACACTCTTTTCCTCTGCCATTGTTGCGTCATTATCTAGGTGTCTTTAACCCCTTCAGTACTGGCACGCATTTTTACCTTAAGTTTTGGATGTGATTAGACGAATTTATTGACATTAGGAAGTGTCTATGGAAGCCAGAAGATTAATGGCCAGAGTTTTCACTATTTTAATCCCCCACATAAATTTCTGAAGGTGTATAAAATCACCAAATAGTAACCAAAGTAGAT
>NC_059263.1:6675000-6677500 GCF_017591435.1 Portunus trituberculatus | reverse complement strand
TTCCTAGTCATTCCTAATCATTGCTACTCATTCCTAATAATTCCTAATCATTGCTACTCATTTTTAGTCATTCGTAGTCATTCCTAGTCATTCCTCATCCTTCCTAGTAATTTTTTTATCATTTCTATTCACATGTCATTGAATTACAAGGTACAACACTTCACTTCATCTCATTTCTCTTGTGCAACAGGGACTACAGTAACACACACACACACACACACACACACACACACACACACACACACACACACACACACACACACACATCCTGCACTGGCCTTTCAAGTAATTACATAACGAAAATTGAAGAAGAATAACAAAAAAAAGAATAAAGAACATACTAAGGTGTACAAAGGAGGACTGACCAGGTGTGTCTGTCCAATCAGGGGGCGGCGGGGCTAATTAGTGGGGGCGGGCAGGTGAGAGTGATTACTGATTGACAGGGGGTAAATGGAGGGACATTGGGGAGGGGTGGGTAGGGATGGAGGGGAGGTAGGGAATGTAGGGGGAAGGGGGTGGTGAGACAGGTATGGGATTGGTGTAGCATTATCTTCATGTTGTTCCTGTCTGTCTCCTCTTCCTTCTCGAGTCTTACTTCCTGTCTGCGGGAGAGGAGGAGGTGGTGGTGGTGGTGGTGGTGGTGGTGGTGGTGGAGGAGGAAGTGGAAACAGCCAGACAGACAGGGAAGGGGATGAGTTTCTATGGATGATTGTTTTCGTGTGTGTGTGTGTGTGTGTGTGTGTGTGTGTGTGTGTGTGTGTGTGTGTGTGTGTGTGTGTGCGTGAGTGTCTGCATGCGCCAGACAGATCTAGTTGAAGCGATATCTTATCAGTGCACAGTAACCAGACAGGCAGACGGAAGGTGAGAGAGAGAGAGAGAGAGAGAGAGAGAGAGAGAGAGAGAGAGATCTGGTAAATTTGTTGTTTTATTAAGTTATTATATCCGTGCGTTGGGGGGAGGGGTTCTGTCTATCAATCTATCTGTCTGTCTGTATGTCTGTCTGTCTGTCTGTCTGTCTCCTCTGTTTATGTATCTAAGAATGAATATATCTTAAAGTAATTTCTTAATACACCTAATGATTTTCCTTAACTTTCCCTTCCCCAGGTGAGTGTCCTTACCTGCCTGTCCTTGTCACACCTGTTGGGGACGCCAGACCTCACTCGTTTTCTTGTATATCGTTTTTTCCATTCCTTTTTTCCTCTTCGTATTACTCTCTTCCTTTTTTCTTCCTTATATTCCTTGTCTTTCTTTTTCTTCTTTCTTTCCTCCTCTTCCTATATTCCTTTTCTTCCTTTTCCTCTTTGTATTGCTTCCTTCCTTCCTTCTATCTTATATTCCTTCTTTTCTTTTCTTCTTATTGCTCATTTCTTTCATCTGTTCTATATTTCTTCTCTTCCTTCTTCTTGTATTGCTATTATTTTTCCTTTGTTTATTTATTTATTTTCTGTATTGCTCTCTTTCTTCTTTCCTTCCTTCCTTTCTTCGTATATTATTTCTCTTCCTTTTATTTTTCTCTTTGTATTGATAACATTTTTTTTCTTTATTTTAATTTATTTCTTCGTATTGCCCTCTTCCTCCTTCCTTCCTTCCTTCCTTCCTTCCTTCCCATCTTCCTTTTCATCCTTCTCTCCTTACCTATTTACTTATTTAGTACTTACCTTTCCTTCGCCTGATTGTATATATTCTTTATTACTTTTCCCCTCGTTCTACTTTTTCTTACATATTTTTTTTTTTCATTGGTTTAAAAAAAGATGTTTCCCTTTTTACCTCTGCCTGTTTATTTCTCTTCCTTACCACTCATCAGTGAGGATAACAGTTCAGTTAAGGACTATTTAGAAATGTTCCAGTGCATTTTATTGACTCTTTTTGTACACCTGTAGAAAATAGAGTCTTACATTTGTCTCTGGTAAAATTCTTTGGATGTGCTTGTGTCTGTTTCCCCGTTTGTTTTTGTCTGTCTGTCTGTCTGTCTGTCTGTCTGTGTGTGTGTCAGTCTGTGTGAAATAGCTTGACTTGCTTTAGAGAATAGAGTCTTACATTTGTCTCTTGTGATATTCTGTGGGTGTGTTTGTGTATGTTTTCCCCGTTTGTTTTTGTCTGTCTGTCTGTGTGTCTGTCTGTGTGAAATGACTTGCTTTAGGTGTTTCATGCGTTTGTTTGTATAGATGGACGCTTTATGTGTTTCATGTTTTATTCAGTTTAAAACCATTTGCAAGTTCTTATAGGAAACATTTTGATGGACCATACCTTTCAACTGTAATATTTGGCTGTGGTCAATAAATTCCTATCTATCTATCTATCTATCTATCTACCTACCTGTTTGTGTTTGTCTGCCTATCTGTCTCTCTGTCTTTCAGTTTCTTTCTCTTTTGTTATCAGTTCTTTCTATTATATCTTTCAAGGAGTATTAACAGAGGAGTGTGTACTGATAGGTAACAACAACAACAACAACAACAACAACAATAAAAAACAATAATGATAATATAATAATGATAATAAT
>NC_059263.1:6667500-6672500 GCF_017591435.1 Portunus trituberculatus | reverse complement strand
AGCGTCACCATTACTTACATTTGGCGTTCCATTAATTTCTGCATGTTTTCCGAATGCGTGTTATTTGAAACGAGACTCCGAGGTTGTTTACTTACAGCTATTATTATCTAATGGAGGCAATGGTTAAGGTGCGAGGGAGAGGGGTGAGAGGGAGTGGAGAGGGGGTAAGAGAGGGTGAGAGGGGAGGTAGTTAGCGTCACATTCATCATTATAACGTAACAGGAGCGTTTGATTAATGATAACTGTTTCAATACCACCATATCTCCTTCCCCCACCCCCCACCCCACCGACTAGTTGCTACCTCTCACCACCACCACCGCTAACATCACCACCATCATCATCAGCATCAGCGTCACATTCATTTGGTGCAGGTGTGTTGCGTGTCACGGTGTTGCATTAATGAGGTGTGGCCGCGGCAGGTAAGGCAAGCGGTGTGGCATCTGTTTAGCTGGGATATCTCGTGTAATTACTATAACTCTCTCTCTCTCTCTCTCTCTCTCTCTCTCTCTCTCTCTCTCTCTCTCTCTCTCATGGTAAAAATACTCAAAAAATTATATTACTTAGAAAAAACAGTAAAAATTAAGAGATAACGTCAAACCAGATGGTGAAATGTCTCACCTTGAGTAATTTACCTGCATATTGTAATTACCACGGAAATACTCTGGTAATTATACTAGGAAGAAAAGCAGCAGGAAAAAATTGTAAGAAAATAAAAGTTAATAGCAAAAAAGAAATATATCAAGCTTTTTATTCGTATTAGTAATCAGGTAACGGAGCATTTCTAGATATCCTTTGGCTAATTCTATCACTTCTATAACGAGACTGACAGCTGAGTGGGGTGTTTTTTGTTTCTTTGTATTTTTGTTGCCTTTGCTCAGTCTTGTATAAAAAAGAAATATAGAAAAGAATACAGCAATTAAATACAGTCATACAGCGAAGCCCACATACCCAAGGCGTGTACCAGTATTAGTGAACAGACAGTTTATATTACTAAGGGAATAATGCTGGAAATTAACGCCTTCCAATACAGAGACGCATTTGTACCTTGAGTTTTAAGTGTGATTAGACGATTTTATTTGCATTAGGAAGGGTCTATGGAGGGCAGAAGATTACTGGCCAGAGTCTTCACTGTTTTAATCTCCACATAAGTTTCTGAAGCTGTGTAAAATCGCCAAATAGTAACCAGAATGAATATGAAAATGTGTCCTGGTGCTGAAGGGGTTAAGGTAGAGACAGTAAATATTAATGTAAACCTTCTTTATTTATTTATTTATTTATTTGTGTGTATGTGTAATATCTTCAATAATTTTCACGGAGTTTTCTTTTTTTTTCTCTTTTTTTTTAAGGAATAGGGGAAGCTGGCCAAGGGCAACAACAACAAAAAAAAGAAAAGAAAAAAAAAAAAAAAAGGACCCACTTGATTGCCAGTTCCCTAAAAGATTAAGAGAGTTAGCCAAAAATCTGGGACAAATGTCTTGAAACCTCCCTCTTAAAAATCCAAAATTACCTGAAAAAAAAAAATAATAATAATAAAATAGACAAGGCGTAAACTAGAGGATGGTATTATTAATTTTGTAAAGTGTTTGATCACTTCACCCATTCACTGCAATATAGAAATTCTTAACATGTGAAAATACCCCGTAGAAATTATGTTAGTGAGAAATCCATCAATGTTATCTAAATCAGCGACAGAAAGATGCTTCACGAACCTTGTATAGAACTGAAAAAGGTGTATGATCCTATATTCACCTATTTATTTAACTACCTATTTTAGAAGATCAGGAAGAAATAGAGAATTCAAGCTTGATTAATATATGTCAAAATTCTTCAGGAAACTTATATAGAACTGGAAAAGGTGTATAATCCTATATTTATTCACCTATTTATTTATTTACCTATTTTACAAGATCAGGAGGCGAAGGTAACCGATTCAAACTTGATTAATTTAGGTCAAAATAAAATACTTCACGAACCTTGTATAGAACTGAAAAGGTGTGTGATCCTATATTTATTCACCTATTTATTTATCTACCTATTTTAGAAGATCAGGGAAGAAATAGAGGATTCAAGCTTGATTAATTTAAGTAAAAATACTTCACGAACCTTATATAGAAATGAAAAAGGTGTGTGATCCTATATTTATTCATATATTTATTTACCTACCTATTTTAGAAGATCAGGATGAGAAATAGAGGATTCAAGCTTGATTAATTTATGTCAAAATACTTCAGGAACCTTGTATAGAACTGAAAAAGTATATAGTATTGTATTTATTCACTTATTTATTTATATACCTATTTTAGAAGCTCAAGATGAGAAGGTACCGACTCAAACTGCATTAATTTAGGTCAAAATACTTCAGGAACCTTATATAGAAATGAAAAGGTGTATGATCCTATATTTATTGACCTATTTATATATCTACCTATTTTAGAAGATCAGGAGAAGAAATAGAGGATTCAAGCTTGATTAATTTAGGTTTTCAGAAAGAAGTCCTGCAAATTTACTTGACTGGTTGACTGGGATAGATTCGCTGACTCAATGATAAGCTTATTTTTTCAGAAGGAAATATTTAGAAATTAGATTTAACTGTTTGAGTGGAGTATTAATAGATTAGCTTGACTGGAAATGAGGTGACTGGGCTGATTAATTTAGCTTGACTGGAATTAAGTGACTGGAGTGATTAATTTAGCTTCACTGGAGACTAGCTGACTGGAGCATTAATTTAGGTTGACTGGAGATTAGGTGACTGGGCTGATTAATTTAGCTTGACTGGAATTAAGTGACTGGAGTGATTATTTTACCTTCACTGGAGACTACCTGACTGGAATATTAATTTAGCTTGACTGGTCATTAAGTGACTGGAATTATCAACTTACCTTGACTGGTGTTTAGGTGACTGGACTGATTAATTAGGTTGACTGGAGATAAGGTGACTGGAGTATTAATTTAGTTTGATGCGGTATTAATTGACTGGACTGATTAATTAAGCTTGACTGGAGGGTTTAGTTAAGGCTTTTAAAGGAAAATACTAAGAAAATTAACTGGTTGACTGTAATAAACGCAATGACACAATGATTAGTTAGACAACTGAACTATTAGGAAGTTTGACAAATAAGAAGAGTGTATGGGCAGGTAGGCCTAATGATTTCTCACGCCTACTTATATTCTATTATATTCTGAAGTCTTAACCCCTTCAGTACTGAGACATTCTACCATGAGTTTTGGGTGTGATTAGACCATTCTATTTACATTAGGAAGGGTCTATGGAGGTCGGAAGATTAATGGCCTGAGTCTTCACTATTTTAATCCCCCACAATAGTTTCTGAAGCTGTGTAAAATCACCAAATAGTAAGCTGAATGAAAATGGAAACGCGTCATGGTACGGAAGGGGTTAAAGAAAAGGAAATAATAAGATAGACATTTAAAACAACTAAGAATTTTACGCCTTTATTGAATTTCCGTGGCTCATTTCACATCGAGCACACACGAAGCAGTAGAATAAGATGAAGCAAAAGAAAGAAAAATAAAGAGAAAAGCAGAAGAAAAAGGAAATCACACACACACACACACACACACACACACACACACACACACACACACACACACACAGATAGATAGATAGATAGATAGATATTTATTTATTGACCACAATTACATTATAGAGAAATTACATAAAAGTTAAAAGAACAATTGACGAAACATAATCTAAAACTCACTAAAAAACTAATAAAAGCTAAAAGAAACTAAAACTACACACAGACCAGAACTAGCAGAACATCACGCCGAATAAAGAAAACCTAAAAAAAACTAGAAAGAAACATTAATAAAGAAAAAAAAAACTATGCGGTCCACAAAAAAAGGATGAAAATCTTTAAACTCCCAACATTAAAACAGACAACTATACATTAAAACCACAAACCATCCAGACAACACTAAATGACAGCCACTGCTATAGCAAACGAGAAATATAATCCACTATTAATATTTCAGCAACCTAAAAGCACTCCTACTCATTACTAACACACACACACACACACACACACACACACACACACACACACACATACAGGGACACCACTCAGCAAACTTTCCTTGTACCACAGTAATTGAAGGAAGCTTAGTGTCCACAACAAATAAATCATAATAGTTGAGTAATTGCCGAACTAAACACACCAAAATAATGAACAGGAATTGGTGACTTCACTCGATGTTTATACTGATTAACGTCTTTTATTTTTGTTTTTATTTTTAGGGTTACAGTTAATACAGTAATGCTAGGAAGGGTTAAGTGTGTGTGTGTGTGTGTGTGTGTGTGTGTGTGTGTGTGTGTGTGTGTGTGTGTGTGTGTGTGTGTGTAGCCACCTGCCTGTCTTGGAACAATAAATAAAGACGAAACTAATGGATGTTGTGTCAAGGTTACTGCCTTAATGAATGTTACTTCCGGCGAGAGAGAGAGAGAGAGAGAGAGAGAGAGAGAGAGAGAGAGAGAGAAGCAGGAAAAGTACTGATATTGATATTCGAAGTATACTTACACACACACACACACACACACACACACACACACACACACACACACACACACACACACACACACACACACACACACACACACACACACACACACACTTACAAGCCCACGGTCATAACTCACACATGTACGTACAAAGGAATGCATATATAATCGCACACACACACACACACACACACACACACACACACACACACACACACACACACACACACACACACACACACACACACACACACACACACACACACACACACACACACACACACACACACACACACACACACACACACACACACACAGTTTGTAGCCTCTCACAGTGACTTTAGACTTCATGCTCTCTTTCCCTCCTTTCCTCCCTCCATCCCTCCCTCCCTTCCTCCCTCCCTCCCTAAAGCATGCATGCACATACAACCCTCCCTCCCTCCCTTCTCCCCTCCTTCCCTCCCTCCCTTCCTCCCTCCCCTCC
>NC_059263.1:6655000-6662500 GCF_017591435.1 Portunus trituberculatus | reverse complement strand
TAATCTCAACATAAACAGTTTACTTTGAGCTTCCAAGGTAGCATGAAATCTGTGTGTTGAAGAAGGTGAAGAAGACTGATTACTTGAGAGAGAGAGAGAGAGAGAGAGAGAGAGAGAGAGAGAGAGAGAGAGAGAGAGAGAGAGAGAGGAAAAATGAAGAAGAGGAATTTTTCTGCACGTTCTTTTATGGAGTTAGAGTAATTATTAGTTTTTCATCTTTGTTTATTTATTTATTTTTTTTTATTTTTTATTTTTTTTTGGGGGGGGTGGGATGTCTGAGGGCGGGGTGTGTGTAAGAAGGGTCCAGCTCTCGTTTCTTTCACATCTCGCTAGTGAAGGAGTGGGTGAAGGAGGTGGACGGACGGTAGTTAAGGCTTGTTTTCTTCTGTTTAGTTACAAAAATGGATCTAGATTGGCTGTTTATTATTATTATTGTTATTTTGTGTTATTTGCATTATCTTTTCTTTATCGTTCTTTTATTTTTCTATTATAGATTTGATTTCTTTTTGTGTTTTATTTACTCTTATCTATTTATCTACTTATTTCTTTCTTTTCTTACTATTTTTATTTCATTTCTATCATTTCCTACTTCAACTCTTTTTTTTATTGTTTCTTCTGTCTTAAAAGTCTGAAAATTCCTTTGAAAAATATACTGTTCGTCTGTTTGTATGACTTGATATTCTTTCCTTCATTTTCCTTACCTTTTCTTCCCCTCGTGGTTCGTATTCAAGCAGGAAAACAGGTGTGTCTCTAGATATATCCTTTCTTTGGGGGAATTCCCTTAAAATATCCTAAATCCTAATGATTGCCGTAATATCCTAAGTAATTATTTGGCTTTCTTGATTTTCACCTTTCTCTTTTAGGTTTGGTTAGGTTAATTAAGGCTTAGATTGGTTTGGGTTAGGTTAGGTTAGGTTAAGTAAGGTTAGGTTGGGTTGGGTTGAGTTGGGTTAAATTAGATTAGGTTAGGTTGGGCTGGGTTGAGTTGGGTTAAATTAGATTAGGTTAGGTTAGGTTGGGTTGGGGTTAGGTAAGGTTAAGTAAGGTTAGGTTAGATTAGGATAGGTTGGGTTGGGTTAAATTAGATTAGGTTAGGTTGGGTTGGGTTGGGGTGGGTTAGAAATACAAGGGAGATGTTTGTGTGCTGTCTGTCTGTACCAAAAGAGCATATTTCGTTTTTCTAGGTGTATTTCCTTATAAAAATCACTTATTTCTTCATCCTATTGTTTGTAGTACTTTTTTTACCCTGTTATTTATTGTACCTCATATTTTTTTTTATATAAGAGGGGAAAGATGGTTAAGGGCAACATAAAACGAAGAAAAACGGCCCACTGAGTTGCCAGTCCCCTTGCAGGTCCGAGAGAGTTAACCAGAAAAATAAAAATAAATAAATTAAAAAAGGGATGTCTTGAAATCTCCCTCTGTATTTTTTTTTTTCATTTTTTTCTTTATTTTTCGTATTTTTAACCCAGAAAAAAGGGAAAAATCTCCCTCTATATCTTTATCTTATTTTCTCCTTTCTTTTTGTATTTTTCCCGTGTATTATCTTTATTTTCGTATTTTTCCCCGTGTATTATCTTTCTTTTTGTAGTTTTTTCCCCGTGTATTATCTTTATTTTTGTTTTTTCAATGTGTATCTAATTTTTGTACATTTTTTTCCGTGTATCATCTTAATTTTTGTACCTTTTTTCCCGTGTATCATCTTCATTTTTGTACTTTTCCCGTGTATCATCTGTATCATCTTAATTTTTGTATTTTCTCCCGTGTATCATTTTCATTTTTGTACTTTTTCGCTGTGTATCGTCTGTACTTCCGATTAACTTCCTTTCATCTCTGGTCAATCCTCCTTCCTAGGCTCCTTGTGGCTCAGGGATCTTCAGTGCGAGAGAGAGAGAGAGAGAGAGAGAGAGAGAGAGAGAGAGAGAGAGAGAGAGTCCTGATCGGCGTGTAATTGTTGTGTGAATCGGTGTGGTAGAATCGGGCGAGACTATGGATGTCAGGTTAGGCTTATACCGTTGCGACACACACACACACACACACACACACACACACACACACACACACACACACACACACACACACACACACACTCTCTCTCTCTCTCTCTCTCTCTCTGTGTGTGTGTGTGTGTGTGTGTGTGTGTGTGTGTGTGTGTGATCCCATCTCGCACAGGCCAGCCAGAGAAGAGGAAGAGGAAGAGGAAGAAGATTCAATACAGTAATAATGATGATAATAACAACTTGGCCTAACATAACGAGTCTCTCTTTTTGGGACAGCTTCTCTCAAATTATCAGTGAAAAACAAGTGAATATGGTTTTGCTCGTCACTTGATCTTTCATTCTTGTTCAATTTGTATTATTCTCTCTTCTTCAGTACTGGAACATATTTGTACCGTGAGTTTTGGGTATGATTAATCCATTTTATCTATATTAGGAAGGGTCTATGGAGGTCAGAAGATTGATGGACAGAGCCTTCACTATTCTAATACCCCCCACGTAAGTTTAAGGTGTGTAAAATCAGCAAATAGTAAGCAGAATGAATATGAAAAAGCGTCATTGTACTGAATGAGTTAAGAATGCTTTGTGCCGTCTTTTTATGCATTACTGGGAAAATAGAATAATAATGAAATAGTAATATAACGATAGAGGGAAATAATGATAACTAAATAGTAACAAGACGAGATAATTTCGATAATGTGTGTTTTTTTTTTTTTTTTTTTTAGGAGACTAGTACTTCAGTGGGCATTTTTTTTCCTTCTCGTTTTTTTTTTCTGTTTTATTTGCCAGTGTTCCTTCTATACACAGAAAAAAGGAAGCTACAAATATCCTCAAAGTGCCGCGTTTCAATATTCATTCTGGTTACTACTTGGTGATTTTGTACAGCTTCAGATAATTATGTAGGGATTGAAATAGGAAAGACTCGGGCCATTAATCTTTTGACCTCCATAGACCCCTCCTAATGCAAAGAAAATGGTCTAATTATACCCAAAAAATCATGGTCAAAAATGTGTATTGAAATGGTTTAAGCTTTGGGCAGGCAACTAACGCCACTGTAACGCATACTTTATTTTTTAGTCACGTGTCACGAATTTACCGAACAAAAATAGTAATACAGGAAACATAAATGAAAAAATACAATACAGGGATCGAAAAGGAGGGAAAAAGTGCTTACTCCATCACTGACGTCGTTATGAGAAGTGTCTTGCAAAACTGTGCTCCAAAATTGTACAGTTCCATTGCAACTGAGAGAAAGTGAAGGCAAGGCAGGGAGGGAGTCGAGCCATCCTGTGCTGTGGCCGCTTCACCTGCTGGGACGCTCGTGGACAAAGGCAGAGTAACATTCACACCTTCACGCTCAATCGTCTACTCTTAATTCTAGTCCCCTAAATCCAATGGCCGTCTTAACCCCCTCAATACTGTGACGCGTTTTTACCAGGAATTTGAGTGTGATTAAACGATTTTATTTACACTAGGAAGGGTTTGTGGAGATCAGAGGATTAATACCCAGAATCTTCTCTATTTTCATACCCACATAAGTTTCTGAAGATGCATGAAATCACCAAGCAGTAAGCAGAATGAATATGAAAACGCGTCATAGTACTAAAGGGGGTTTAACTCTTATTTTACGGGCGCTGTCTTGAAATCAAAGAGCTGTGTTATGGAAGCCAAAATTTTCGGTTTAAAAATATCTACTTTTTTATGATATTGAGTTGATATAGACAGATTTAACAGGATTTTATTAAGTTTCATGGTCAGTGTCTTAAAAATCAAAGAGCTGTGTTGTGTCTGCTAAAATTTTAGTTTAAAATATCTACTTTCTTATGATAATTATTAAGTTGAAATAGACAGATTTAACAGGATTTCATTAAGTTTCACGGGCGGTGTCTTAAAAATCAATGATCTGTGTTGTGTCTGCTAAAATTTCCCGTCTAGAAATATCCACTCTTCTCTGAGACTGAGTTGGAATAGGCCGATTTTATATATTTTAAGAAGCCAGCTGGATTTTGAGAGTTAAATGTGACCTGGTGGCAGTCTCTTAGTTTCCTGAATGCAATGCTGAGGGAATACTAAACACAGGGCGGCTGATTGAAGGAATGCTCATGACTTCTGGCCGCGACTATAATGATTTTTTTTTTTTATGTAAGAGGGGAAAGCAGGCCAAGGACAACAACAAATAAATAAATAAATAAAGACCCACTTACTTGCCAGTCCTCTTGCAGGTCCGAAAGAGTTAGCCAAAAGAAAGGGATGAATGTCTTGAAATCTCCCTCTTAGTTAAATGCAGTCAACGTGTAAGAAGTTCGGAATACAGAAACATGCAGGGATTTCCAGAGATTACCAGAGAACTTGAGACAATAAGGGAAGCTGCAGCGAGTCAAGAGGCCTACACGTGTCAGTCCTGTATGAAACTTGCCTATCTTTTGCTAGCTATCGTTAACCTCTTCAGTACCTTGACGGGTTTCAATTTTATTCTGGTTACTATTTGGCGATTTTATACAGCTTCAGAAACTTATGAGAGGATTAAGATAGTGAAGACTCTGTGCATTAATCTTCTAAACTAACCTAATCCTTCTTGATCTAAATAAAATCGTGTAATCATATCCAAAACTCGTACTAAAAAAATGCGACCCAGTACTGATGAGGTTGATATCTATAAAACAATCTCATCTTTTAAACCTCCTTACTGAGTCTATTCCATTCATCTTAGTCCAGGCCACTTCATTTTATAAACAGAAAGGAAATAGATCAGGAGGGAGGTGGTTGACAGACTGATGGGTACGTAGAAGCGACTCAGTATTCAGGTTGTTAGTGACGTTCTAGAAGCTTCCAAATGACCTTCAATGGGACTAGTAACTTAATGTACCTTTTTAACCATTTTCCGTTGCCTTAGCCAGTTTTCCCCTCTTACATGAAAAAAATAAATAAAATCACATAAATTAATAGGTATGGATAACATAGGCGGGATGCATGTATTAGAGACTTACTGTGGATTTCTGCTCTTCTCTATGTTCTTAACCCCTTCAGTACCATGACGCGTTCCCATATTCACTCTGCTTACTATTTGGTGATTTTAAACATCTTCAGAAACTCATGTCGGGGATTAAAATAGTAAAGACTGTGGTCATTACTCTTCTGACCTCCGTAAACCCTTCCTAATGTCAATAAAATGGTCTAATCATACACAAAACTCAAGGTAAAAATGTGTCCCAGTATTAAGAGGTTAATAGTAAACGCATCACTGGCCAGGTGTTGCATAGGTAAACAGTTCTTCCTACCTGGCGCCATTACCTCAGTATCTCTCCGCTCCCGGATG
This sequence comes from Portunus trituberculatus, assembly GCF_017591435.1. Classification (NCBI taxonomy): domain Eukaryota; kingdom Metazoa; phylum Arthropoda; class Malacostraca; order Decapoda; family Portunidae; genus Portunus; species Portunus trituberculatus. Next base: position 6,657,187 of record NC_059263.1, on the reverse strand, counting down.
TCGTGTCTTATCTGAATGTCTTATACTTTTTAATGTTAGAGAAGAAGAACTATCCAACGGCAACAAAATTTAAAAGGCCCACTTAGATGCCAGTTCTAGAGTAGGCCGAGAGAGTTAGCCAAAAGATAAATGCCTTGAAATCTCTCTCAGTATAAAATTGACACGTTACTCCTTCATTTCACATTGATTTGCTGTGTGTATGAAGAGACTGACATGATTGTGCTGTGTTAATGAAGAGACTGACGTGATTGTGCTGTGTTAATGAAGAGACTGACGTGATGCTGTGTCTATGAAGAGACTGACGTGATGCTGTGTCTATGAAGAGAATTACGTGATTATGCTGTGTTAATGAAGAGACTGACGTGATGCTGTCTATGAAGAGAATTACGTGATTATGCTGTGTTAATGAAGAGACTGACGTGATTGTGCTGTGTTAATAAAGAGATTGACGTGATTATGCTGTGTATGTGAAGAGACTGACGTGATGCTGTTGTGTATGTGAAGAGATTGACGTGATGCTGTGTGAAGAGATTGACGTGATGCTGTGTGTATGTGAAGAGATTGACGTGATGCTGCTGTGTATGTGAAGAGATTGACGTGATGCTGCTGTGTATGTGAAGAGATTGACGTGATGTTGCTGTGTATGTGAAGAGATTGACGTGATGCTGTTGTGTATGTGAAGAGACTGATGTGATGCTGCTGTGTATGTGAAGAGACTGACGTGATTCTGCTGTGTATGTGAAGAGATTGACGTGATGCTGCTGTGTATGTGAAGAGACTGACGTGATGCTGTTGTGTATGTGAAGAGATTGACGTGATGCTGCTGTGTATGTGAAGAGATTGACGTGATTATGCTGTGTATGTGAAGAGACTGACGTGATTGTGCTGTGTTAATGAAGAGATGCTGACGTGATGCTGCTGTGTATGTGAAGAGATTGACGTGATTCTGCTGTGTATGTGAAGAGATTGACGTGATGCTGTTGTGTATGTGAAGAGACTGACGTGATTCTGCTGTGTATGTGAAGAGACTGACGTGATTCTGCTGTGTATGTGAAGAGATTGACGTGATTCTGCTGTGTATGTGAAGAGACTGACGTGATGCTGCTGTGTATGTGAAGAGATTGACGTGATTCTGCTGTGTATGTGAAGAGACTGGCGTGATGCTGTGTTAATGGAGAGACTGAAGTGATGCTGCTGTGCTTGGCGTGTGATATGATGCGTGTGTCTATTCACTGCCCTTCCTCAGCTCATGTTTGCCTGTGTGTTATGTGACTGTGTTAATTTCACCTTTACAGTGTTACCGCTGTATTTGTTCACGTGTATGCTGCGTCACTTTTGTATTAATTCACTGTATATTGGGTCGTCTGAGTATTAGTTTACCTGTACATTACATAAATTCAGTATTAATCAGCCTGTATATTACGTCACTTCCATATTAATTTACCTGTATATCACGTCACCGTTGTATTAATTTACCTGTAGATAACGTGAATTCAGTATTAATTTGCCTGTATCACGTGAATTCAGTATTAATTCACCTGTATACCACGTCACCTCAGTATTAATTCACCTGTATACCACGTCACCTCAGTATTAATTCACCTGTATACGACGTCATCTCAGTATTTATTCACCTTTATATAATTTCACCTCAGTATCACCTTACATGCATTACCATACCTTGATATTAACTCACCTGTCAGTCACGTTGCCTATGAATACCTGTGTTGATGAGTTACCTGTATACGCCACCTGTCCGGAATGACCTTGATTACTTATGCCTTACCTGGAAATATAGTGTTAAATTTCACCTTACCTGTCACTTGTACCTGTAGAGCTGATGGCTTGTTGCAGCTTCCCTTGTTTGCTTCCGTTGCTTATTCCCGTTTTAACCCCTTCAATACTTGGACACACTCTTACCTTGAGATTTGTGTACGATTAAACGATTTTATTGACATTAGGAAGGGTCTATGGAGGTCAGAAGATTAATGGCTAAAGTCTTCACTATTTTAATCCCCCCCACATGAGTTTCTGAAGCTGTATAAAACCACCAGATAATAAGCAGAATGAATATAGAAATGCGTCGTGGTACTGAAGAGGTTAACCGTCTCATCACATTCTATTAACAAGTTTTACTACAAAATTTTGGTTTTTTTTGTAAGGGTTCCAAGCTTTTATGTGTCCTCA
>NC_059263.1:6637500-6650000 GCF_017591435.1 Portunus trituberculatus | reverse complement strand
CTCTTCTCTTCTTCTCTTCTCTTCTCTTCTCTCTCTCTTCTCTCTCTCTCTCTCTCTCTCTCTCTCTCTCTCTCTCTCTCTCTCTCTCTCTCTCTCTCTCTCTCTCTCTCTCTCTCTCTCTCTCTCTCTCTCTCTCTCTCTCTCTCTCTCTCTCTCTCTCTCTTTAAACTCTACGGTTATAAGATTTCACTTCGCAAAGGAGAAGGAAAATACCAACACACCTGTAATTATCTGTGGGAGGCCATACCTGCGGCAGGAGGTTATCTGGAGTGTTACCTGTGGTGTTACTTATACCTGTGTTGCCTCACCTGTGTTGCCTCATCTTACCTGGAAATTCTTAATGGTGTAGGTAGTTGTTTTTCGTTTTTTTGTGTGTTTTTTTTTTCCCCAGGTAGTTGGTCAGGTGTGAGAAATGTGTGTACCTGTTATGCTGTGTTATGTTGTGTTGTGTTTCTTGTCGTGTTGTGTTACCTGTGAGAGAACAAATGATGTGTGAATTAGAAGGGATGTTTTGTTTTATGGTTTTTTTTTTTGTTTTTTTTTTTTTTTTTTTTACTCATTTTTCTTTCTCTTTTTTTCTCTTTTTTTTCTATCAGTACCTTGGCATTTCATTGGGGAACTGTGTCAATTATTGAGTGATTTTTATGTGAGGGGCAAGTTTTATGAAAGTGTGTGGTATGTACTGTATTTGGTCTATTTCTTGGTTGGTAGTATTCTCTCTCTCTCTCTCTCTCTCTCTCTCTCTCTCTCTCTCTCTCTCTCTCTCTCTCTCTCTTCTATATAATTTTACGATTCCAGGTATTTATTTCCTCTCCAGGTAAATATTATAGCGATTTATTTTCTTCATTACTTATAATCCAAGGTAAATATCAATGTTTTTTCTTTTATTTCCTTCTTTTTTCTAGTCTTTTTCGTATTCTAAGTAAACATTGAGATCACAGGTTCCAAGAAGATACAAATAATGAGAAAGCATTCACTATTCACCATATTATGAAATGTCACCTTGAGGAGTGCTTGTGTGTGTGTGTGTGTGTGTGTGTGTGTGTGTGTGTGTGTGTGTGTGTGTGAGTCAATGTGTAACCTGTAATTAACCTGCCTTGGAGATGAAGCAGTGATCAAAGTCGTAATATAAAGAATCAGTGTCTCGTTGTTTAGTTAAATGTGATTTGGTTCCTATAGTTTTTTTTTTTTTTCCACCTCGTTGTGTCTTCTACATTTTCTGCCTTGTGTCTTTTGTATCTAATTTAGTAAGAAACAGACAGACAGACAGACAGACAGACAAACAGACACAGCTACCTTCAAACCACATCTGTGTCATAACTATCTTCAAATTACGTCTTTTTTTTTTTATTGAGAAACAACTATCTTCAAATATTCATGCTTCTTTATATATATATATATATATATATATATATATATATATATATATATATATATATATATATATATATATATATATATATATATATATATATATATATATATATATATATATATATATATATATATATGGACAGACAGACAGACAGACAGATAAACAGACAGACAGTTCATTCATAATACCCAAATTAAACTACTACTACTACTACTACTACTACTACTACTACTACTACTACTACTACTACTACTACTACTACTACTACTGCTGCTGCTGCTGCTGCTGCTGCTGCTGCTGCTGCTGCTGCTGCTGCTGCTGCTGCTGCTGCTGCTACTACTACTACTACTACTACTACTACTACTACTACTATCACCACCCTTCCTTCACACCACTATCTAAGGAAGGGATGAATTGGATCGCGGGCAGAGGGAAGGGTATGTGTGTGTGTGTGTGTGTGTGTGTGTGTGTGTGTGTGTGTGTGTGTGTGTGTGTGTGTGAGTGTGTTCAGGTGTTGGTGCTTCATAACGAGGCGACACAGCACCTTCCGGGACAGAGTTTGTTCAGTACCACCTCATTTACATTGTCACAGGAAACGTAGTGAAATTACACCAACACACATTAGTAGTGGTAATGATGGTGGTGGTGGTGGTGGTGGTGGTGGTGGCGGTGGTGGTGGTGGTGGTGGTGGGCTATGTTTCTTAATATTTTCTTTAGTTTTTTTTTTTTTTTTTTTTAGTCATGTATTTATTTTCTTTGTATAATTGCAGTAGATTTGATTTGGCTTATTTATTCATTTATCTCGCTTCATTATTGTGTATTTATTGATATTCTTCTCTTTTTCTCCTGCTTGTGTTTTTCTTTTATTAATTTACTTTCATTATATTTATAAGTTTATTAATATTCAGCTTCATTATTTCACGACGACTATTTATTATTTATTTATTTTTCCATTTACTCCACAAATCGGTTTTTCGTATATTCATCATTGTTTCTGTCTATTCACGAATTTCTTGCACCATTATTTTACAGCCATTAATCTCTTTAGTACCATGACGCGTTTCCATATTCATTCTACTTACTGCTTGGCGATTCTACACAGCTTCAGAAACTCATGTGTGGGATTAAAATAGTGAAGACTGTGACCATTAATCTTCTGACCTGCATTGACCCTTACTAGTGTTCATAAAATCGTCTAATCACACCCAAAACTCAAGGTAATAATGCGTCCCAGTACTGAAGTGGTTGATCTCCCAGTCTCTGTCTTTAGGGGTGATTCTAACAATTAATTATCAAGGTCACTGCGTCATCCATAGTGAATCTACTTTTAACATGCTTGAGTCGATGGTATTTTGAATTTCGCTTGCTTTTATGTGTATCGTAATATTTAATCTCTTCAGTACCAGGATGTATTTTCATATTAATTCTTGTTACTATTTGGCGATCTTATACAGCTTCAGAAATATATGTTGGTATTAGAATAGTAAAGACTCTGGCCATTATTCTTTCGACCTCCTAATGCAACCTAATGCAAATAGAATCGTTTAATGATGCTCAAAAATCAAGGTAAAAATGCGTCCTAGTAGTGAAAGAGTTAAGGAAGGTTTCTGTAACGTGACAAGAAGAACTCCTCTTAACTTGCTTCAATGGTAGTCACTGTGGTTTTCATAGATGCCTTTGTGACCCTAGTCGTGATTACCATTGTTCTCATGAGTGGTCTTTTTTATATAAGGGGAAAAACTGGCCAAGGGCAACGAAAAAATAAATAAAAAGGCCTACTTGGTTGCCATTCCCTTACAGATCAGACAGGGTTAGCCAAAGGCAGGAATAAATGTCATTGTGGTCTATTGTACATCATAGTCATAGTTTAAACAAAATCTCCAGATCACCGCTGAGGGAAACACACACGTATGAATGTTACACAACCGTCTCTGATGTAGCTATGTGGACAGTGGAGCAGTGGAGGCGGTGGACAAAACTCATGTTGACCCAGAAAGTAAAGTAAATTCCTAAGGTGTCTTAATTAATCAATCATCCTAACACTCTACACAGGTGCTCTTATCTCTCAAACATCAAGATACACCCACCACACTACACACCTGCAACTCACAACACCCAGTCCTAGTATTAGTTCCACAAGTGTCTACATGCACCCTTTTTGAATGCAGGAAGGGCACTAGCTAAGGGCAATAAATGAGGCTACATGGAATGCCTTATGTATTCCTGGGTCAGCCTGAGATTTGTATACCACCTTCACTGCAAAACCTTCTCTGTAGTCAAAGAAAAGCATTTGTGAGGGAGCAAAACGCTTCAGAATGCATCCTTGGTTCCCGCGCCATTAGAAAAGGATCAGTAATCAGAATAGGATAAGAAATAGCGGGGTGAGGCTTGATAAAGATTTAAGAAGAGATAGGTAGAAACAGGTTCCCAAATAGAGTGGTAGATAAATGGAATGGACTCGGTAATCAAGTTGTTAGTGGCGAGTCAATGGGGAGCTTTCAGAGAAGATTAGACAAGTTTATGGATGGGGATGATGGGTGGAAATAGGTAGGTATATTTCATGCCCAGACTGCCACGTGTAGGCATGATGGCTTCTTGCAGCTTCTCTTATTTTCTTACGTTGTGATGTAGACAGTTGAAGTGGTGGTTACCCTGCGTTTTGTGTACCACGGTTTGTCATCACGCTGAATAAACAACCTTATTTTGAAACACTTATTGCCGCATCCTGACTACACTCAAAGGCCTCTAGTTGAAGTTCCTCGGGTTTTTAAGGGTGTTTTTTATGGCTTTGTTGACAGATGAACAAGATATCTACATTATTAACCGGAGAAACACTCGTGAGGTCTCGGCTGGTCATCTCTGTGGCCTCGGAGAGCAGTCGTGGTGAGATAGCGAAGCGTTTCACAATACAAACTAAAAATATTATGAAAGGAAAAGGAAAATAAAGAAACGGGAAGCCCATTTATACGCCGTTTCCGTCCATTGTGGTACTGCATTCTGTAATACTACGAAGATGAACTAAAGGGTAATGCAAAAGGCTGAATGTTGTGGCTCCATGTACTGACTTATCTTTTAACCCCTTCAGTAACATGTCGCGCTTTCATATTCATTCTGGTTAATATTTAGTGATTTTATACAGCTTCAGAGACTTATATGGGGGTTGAAATAGTATAGATTCTGGCCATTGATCTCTTGACCTCCATAGACTCTTCCTAATGCAGATAAAATGGTCTAATCATACCCAAATCTCAAGGTAAAAATGTGTCCTAGTACTGATGTTCATTCTACTTACTATTTAGCGATTTTATACAGCTACAGAAACTAGTATAGGGGATTAAAATAGTAAAGACTCTAGCCATTAATCTTTTGACCTGCATAGAAGCTTCCTAACGCAGATAAAATGGTCTAATCGTACACAAATCTGAAGGTAAAAAATGTGCACTAGTATTGAAGGAGTTAACCTCTTCAGTACCATGCCGCGTTTACATATTCATTGTGCTATTTACCGATTTTATACAGCTTCAGAAACTTATGTGGGGATTAAAATAGTAAAGACTCTGGCTATTAATCTTCTGACCTCTATAGACCCTTCCTAATACAAATAAAATCGTCTAATCACACCCAAGAAATCATGGTAAAAAATGCGTCTCAGTTTTGAATGAGTTAAGCAATGACGTCTTATCTGTGGTCTCATTTGTAGTCCTCACCCAGTGCCTTCTCTCTCTCTCTCTCTCTCTCTCTCTCTCTCTCTCTCTCTCTCTCTCTCTCTCTCATTTTTTCTTCTCCGTTACTTATATTGTACGTAAATAATAATGATTTTCTTTTTTCTTTGACTCTTTTTTGTATTTTAAGCAAACACTGAGATCACAGGTATCAGGAAGGGTGTCTGTAGGCACTTGTGGAACTAATACTAGGATTGGGGATGTTGTGTGCTGCAGGTGTGGTGTGTGTAGGTGTGTGTAGTGTGGTGGGTGTGACTTGCTGTGTGAGAGTTAAGAGCACCTGTATAGAGTATTAGGAAGGTTGATTAATTAAGACACCTGAGGAATTAAATTAGCTTTTTTGTCTGTATAAATCACTTTTTGGGGAACGAAAAGACAGAACTGGCTTTATTTATTTTTCTTGAGGGATGGGGGCTGAGACAGAGAGAGAGAGAGAGAGAGTGTGTGTGTGTGTGTGTGTGTGTGTGTGTGTGTGTGTGTGTGTGTGTGTGTGTGTTCATTTCTCTGTCTGCTTAAGTTACCGTGTCTTCTTTCCTCCTCTCTTTCCTTCCCTCCCTCGCTTCTCTCCTCATTTTTTCCTCTCCTTTCTCTACCTTTCATTTTTCCTCCAGCGTGGAATGAGAGGATTAGTTCAATAAACAGAAAGAAAGGGAGCTAAATAGGGTCAAGTCAAAAGGGTTCTTCATTTTAAGCATTTTTTCTTCATTCTTATTTTGTTGAACTGTCCCCAAAGTCTCTCTCTCTCTCTCTCTCTCTCTCTCTCTCTCTCTCTCTCTCTCTCTCTCTCTCTCTCTCTCTCTCTCTCTCTCTCTCTCTCTCTCTGCCCATCCATACACCGTTTCTGCCCTAAAACCCTAAAAAAAAAAAGAGAGAGAGAGGAAAAGGAAAAAAAAAGATTAATTAAAAACGGCTTTGGAAAATCGTATTATGCTGTATTGATATACGACATACGCACTGCAGTAATAAAGTACAACGTGGAGAGTGTAATACGTAAATACACAACGAAATATAATATAAACCTCCAATACATCATCGAACGAGAGAGAGAGAGAGAGAGAGAGAGAGAGAGAGAGAGAGAGAGAGAGAGAGATTACCTAAAATTGTGATATTCCTAATGTCATTTTTAGGAGACAACAATAACTTCACCAGCATAAGAGAGAGAGAGAGAGAGAGAGAGAGAGAGAGAGAGAGAGAGAGAGAGAGAGAGAGAGACAGAGAGACAGAAACAGAGACAGAGACAGAGACAGAGACAGAGACATACAGACAGACAGAAAGACAAACAGACAGAAAGACAGACAAACAGAGAGACAGAAGTAAACAGATAGACAGAGAGACAGAGAAAAAAAGACAGACAGACAGACAGACAGAGACACAGACAGATAATCTAAAATTTTGATATGTTTAATTTCTTGAACAATTAATATTACCTTCAGGAAAATACACAAGGAGGAAAGACGGGGAAATTAAGACGGTGCAGGTGATAAGACAGGTGTACGTGTGGCTGCACAGAGTAAGTAGCCTTGGGAAGCACACACCTGACTCACAACGGCAGCAAACGTGAGACAGAAGCGACAGGGAGGAAGAAAGGAGGAAAAAGAAAGGAAAAAAAAATGGAAAAAAATAGACAGTTACCTTATGTTGAAATGTCACGTGTTTACAGTGTGTGTGTGTGTGTGTGTGTGTGTGTGTGTGTGTGTGTGTGTGTGTGTGTGTGTGTGTGTGTGTGTGTGTGTGTGTGTGTGTGTTGTTCATTCCTTGTCCTCATTCCTGGATTTCCTTCTGATTTGACGTATTTTGGTGTTTTGTTTGTGTGTTTGTGTGTGTGAGTGTTTGCCTATCCAACCTGTCAGACATCCAGACATCCAGACAGACAGACAGATAGATAGATAGATACACAGACATAAAAATATATAGACATACATATAGACAGACAAATAGAAACACACTTAGACACATATAAATAAAAAAAAGAAAGAATGAAGTGAAAACTAAATCACACACACACACACACACACACACACACACACACACACACACACACACACACACACACACACACACACACACACACACACACACACACACGTCTAGACATTAGTGTGGTTGCCCTCTTGAAGTCTCGCCTCACGATCACATATTTGAAGGGAGAAAGTTGTGCTTTGGATGAACGTGGGAGAGAGAGAGAGAGAGAGAGAGAGAGAGAGAGAGAGTAGGAGTAGGAGTAGGAGGAGGAGGAGGAGAAGTAAGAAGAGAAGACGATGGAGACATTTTACCCTCAGATTTCTTTCTCTGATTCATGTTACAGATTTACAGAGAGAGAGAGAGAGAGAGAGAGAGAGAGAGAGAGAGAGAGTCCGCTTCATGATTAATTATTTAGTCTGTTAGTTTAATAAGCTACCAGGAAAAATGTAATGTGAAAAGTAATGAAAAAAAAAAAAATAGAAAATGGAAAATCGCATGAAAACAAACAATGCAAATTTCCTATTATAATTTTTGTGATTTTTTTCTTAAGTAACTTTAGTAATTATTTGTTTTTTTTTGGGGGTAGCTTTTTCTTTTCTATCTTTTTTTTTTAATTACTGAGATTTTTTTTTTTTTTTGTCGCTTGCCAGAATTGCCTGAATATTAAATAACCCTTTAGGAAATGAATATGCGTAAATAAATGCAAAAAAATGATCATGTATAACTGAATATTTCCTTTCCTTTATTTCTTATTTAATGTGTATGTCTGTATATATGTATGTATGTATATGTGTATGTATGTATGTGTGTATGCATGTATCTTATTATATCAGTGTGTGTGTGTGTGTGTGTGTGGGAGGAGATCGTGATGGTGGTAATGGTGGTGTTGACAGATGTGGTGGTGGTGGTGATGGTGATGGTGGTGATGGTGGTGATGGTGGTGATGGTGATGGTGGTGATGATGGTGGTGGATGCCTCTATCTAGAATCCTCGACCTTTGGCTCTTGTTGACCTTATATGAGACGTGTATGTGTGTGTGTGTGTGTGTGTGTGTGTGTGTGTGTGTGTGTGTGTGTGTGTGTAATGTAATGTACAAGTAACTAACTCCTCTCCTTATTAAAGAAAATATTACGTTTGACTTAATGCTAATAACACTAATGACAAATAAAACTCTGCATTCAAAATCTTAAAAAAAAAAAAAAAAAAAAAAAAAACATCAATAAAATGCCGGAAACACAATGACAACATGAACATCAAGAAGGTACATGGAATAAAAATGACAGTTTCTTTATCGTTAATAGCCAAAAAATAAATAGATAAATAAATAAAAATGTACGTAGAGGAGTTAAAAGAATTAAGGAAGGCACAGTCACATTTTTTATCTTTGTTTTTTACACCTCTCCTTGATTGTGACGTCATTCAGGTGCGTCAAGGAAATGCCACAGGTGAAAAAAAAAAGGATTGGTAAAGATAGAATGTAAAAAATGATAAATAGGATAGAGTGTAAGCAGTGATAAGAGAGAAGAAAGATGTCTATTTCTCCTAATCATCCATGGTAGTTCATATTTCAAGAGGCAAAATAATTCAAGAAACTCACTATTTAAAACACACATACACAGTCGTAAGAAATGAAAAGAAGGAACAAGATGAAAAATAAAGGAAACTCAGTCTATTTTTCCTAATCATCCTTGTTAGTTCATATTTCAAAAGGCAAATCAATACAAGAAACTCATTATTTTTTACCCTCTCTGAAGAATTTATCCGTGTTTGTCTTTAACCCCTTCAGTACTACGACACGTTTTTACATTTATTCCGCTTACTGTTTGGTGATTTTATACAGCTTCAGAAACTTATGTGGAGATTAAGACAGTGAAGACTCTGGCTATTAATCTTCTGACATCCATAATGTAAGTAAAATCGTCTAATGATACCCAAAACTCACGGTAAAAATGCCTCCCAGTACTGAAGGGGTTAAATTGAGGAAATATTATTATGAAAAGACAGGTAATAATTGTCCCCCCTGTAAAATTCTCCTGCTATTCGAGAAACTGATGAAAAAAAAAAAAAAGTTGACAAGTTATGAAGTAAAAAAAATGATCTGAAAGTAAGTTTGACATGAGTGAAGGTGAAGAAGACATGAGTGCAGTGCCGTGTTTCCCTATCCAGAAATTTACGTGGCACTTCGGAAGATAGGAAGGAAAATGTTGATATGAGACGAGTGAATGAAATGAGTGAGTGAATATAAGCAAGCATGGAGATAATAAGTCACGTGGGATGAATGATAATGATAATAAAAGATGGAGATAAAAAGAAGAAAAGGAAAACAAAAGCAAGAAGAACAAGAAAAAAAGATAAAACAAAGAAAAAAAGAGGAAGTAGAAAAAGAATAAAAGGCAAAAAAAAAAAAAGAAGCATTGAGTCTTATAGTTTCCTAAATTAAGGAAGAAGAAAAAGATAAAATAAGAAAAAAGAAGAAGTAGAAAAAAAGAATAAAAACAAAAAACATCGGCTAATAATTTCCAAAGTTAAGATGGAGATAAAAGAAAAAAAAGGAAAAAACAAAACAAAGAAGAGTAAGAAGGAAAATAAGAAGAAAAGAAAGAAGAGGAAGAAGTAGAAAAAAAATAAAACAAAAAAGCATCAAGGCTAATAATTTCCAAAAATTATCGCACCAGTGTCACTCCATTTAGCGTTTCCGGCGTGGCGTTACGTGACTCGCTATCTGTCATGTGTGTTTCTTATCGTGTGCACTGAACTTGCTGCTTCCTGTCCCCTCTGGCGGGTCCTCGAGGCTCATGACTTGCTGCACAGACCACAGCTTGACGAAGACCAATATTGTAAATCTTGCGAATCACATCCATTACCTTCTAGAGCCTCTGCTTGGAAGATCACGAGTTTTTCAATCTGATTCAGCCCTGAGAACCAAATTTGCTACTTTTCTGAGCTTCTAGTTGTTGTTACACTTTTTTTCTTTTTTTTATCTAAATCAGCCCTGAGAACCACATCCATTACTTTTCGGAACCTCTAGTTTGAGTTACACGTGTTTTTTTTAATTAGATTTAGCCCTAAAACCACATCTGTTACCTTCCTGAGCCTTTAATTGGATTGAAACGGGCTTTTTCATCTCAACCAGCCTGAGAACCTTTAGTTTAAGTTACACGTTTTTTTTTTTTTTTTTTTTTTTTAATGAGCTTTGAGAACCAAATTTGTTACTTTTCAGGGTCTCTAATTGGAGTGACACGGGCTTTTTCATCTCAACCAGCCCTGAGAACCACATCCATTACTGTACGAAGCCTTTAGTTCAAGTTACACGTGATTTTTTTTTTTTTTTTCTATTTGGATCAGCTCTGAGAACCAAATTTGTTGCTTTCCAGAGCCTCTAGTTTAAGTGACACAGGTTCTTGATTGTTTTTTACGGTCGTGATGACAGATTTAAGAGGTTGCTGCATTATGAATAGGAGAAACACTCTTGAGATTCTAGGTATTCATTTCTGTAGCCTTTGAAAATAGTCGTGAAGAGAGAATACAGATCTAGACGAGATATTTTTTTTTTTTTTGTATTCTTGCATTTTGTGTTCTCTCTCTCTCTCTCTCTCTCTCTCTCTCTCTCTCTCTCTCTCTCTCTCTCTCTCTCTCTCTCTCTCTCTCTCTCTCTCTCTCTCTCTCTCTCTCTCTCTCTCTCTCAGGGGTATATAGTGAATCAGCCCTCCAAACCACAGTCATTACTTTTCGCAGGCTTTACTTGAAGTGGCACGGGTATTTTTTGAAGTGTTTTTGTGGCCATGATAACAAATTTTCATCTTTCTTTTCTTCTTTTTTTTTTCCTGCCTTCTTTCATTCATTCGTTCGTTCCTACTTTTTTTTTATCTATCTTTCTTTTTTTCTTACTTCGTTCATTCGTGCATTTTTCTTTCCTTCCTTTCTTGCTTCCTCTCTCTGATTTGTAACTGTGATATTAAGCTCAGGTGTTCTCTCATTCACCTGTAATATCAAAGCGATGTCTTCTTTTATTCGCCCACAATTTTAAGAGTTTTTTTTTTTTTTCGTCTTTTGCGCCAGTTAGGTTCAAACGAGTCATCATTTTCATTTATGTAAGACTACCTGTTCTTTTATTCACCTCTAAATATCAACACCTTGTCCTGCTATTTACATGTTGTCTACCTTTAATAACACGAGCACTTCCTTTGTTTACCTGTGATATTATAAAAGTCTTTCATTATCTGTAACAAGACAGGCTGTTGTTTTACCTGTAATGTCAAGACTCGCTCCTGTAATTCACCTGTAATTGTTGTAGCACACGTGTTCGTTGGTGCAGTGCTTGGTGTGCGTGCAATGGTGCCAAGGCCAGGTGGTGACGTGTCAGAGAGAGCTGTGGTGATCAGTGGAACGGGGAGGTGAGGCCACGGACAGATGGAGGTGGAAAGACACTCGGCTGGATAAAGGTGTCTTGTTAATCCCTTCAGTACTGGGACACATTTTTTTCACCTTGAGATTTGTGTACGATTAGACTATTTTATTGACATTAGGAAGGGTCTGTGGAGGTCAGAAGATTAATGGCCACAGTCTTCACTATTTTAACACCTTCAGTACTGGGACACACTTTTTTTTTTTACCTTGAGATTTGTGTATGATTAGACTATTTTATTGACATTAGGAAGGGGCTATGGAAGTCAGAAGATTAATGGCCACAGTCTTCACTATTTTAACACCTTCAGTACTGGGACACATTTTTTTTTACCTTAAGATTTGTGTACGATTAGACTATTTTATTAACATTAGGAAGGGTCTATGGAGGTCAGAAGATTAATGGCCACAGTCTTCACTATTTTAACACCTTCAGTACTGGGACACATTTTTTTTTACCTTAAGATTTGTGTACGATTAGACTATTTTATTAACATTAGGAAGGGTCTATGGAGGTCAGAAGATTAATGGCCACAGTCTTCACTATTTTAATCGCCCACATGAGTTTCTAAGCTGTATCAAATCACCAAGTATTAAGCAGAACCAATATGGAAACGCGTCCTAGTACTCAAAGGGTCAATGTTACTGTTTATATTTATTAGTTTATTATTTTTTATGTAAGAAGGACACAGGCCCAAAACAACAGAATGTGTAGAAACAGGCCCAGTAAAAGGATCATCCCAGACTGAAGGATAAGGGTCTTGGAATCTCTTTACTGTTGTTATTTTGTGGTCGTGGAATGTACAGTTACTTTGAGTGGCAAGGAGTCAGGGTTGTTATTTCGCCACACTAACGGCTTGCATTCGTAATCTGTTCACTCTGAGACATTTGCTTTTTGTTCTGCTATCACCAATAACGTTCTAGACTCTCATCTTCCTGCAGCAGTTCCTTGTGTAGTTTTGTAGCTTAGAAAATGCAGAATAGCCCAACGTTACCCAAAGTTAACCCACTCCCTCCCAAAACTAACCTAACCTAAC